>NC_080393.1:55444577-55554577 GCF_028751815.1 Salvia miltiorrhiza
TAGAAGACTTGGTAGCAGAAAATTACTCTGTCCCAATAGGTTCATATACGTTACTTTTGACTGCTTATTACAAAAGAAATATGCTGAGGGAAGCAGAAGGACTAGTGAGACAAATCCAAAGACTCGGCTTTGCCATTAATACTTCTGATGAGTGTATGTCCCCAAATGTTTCTGATTCTGAAGATAAACATACATCGAATTTGGCAGATTCAATCAGTCAAACAATGAGAGAAGATGATGGAGGAGTTCCATTTATGGTACATCAGTTTAATTCCTCCATCTTCTTCTTCACGAAGGCCAAAATGATTGAAGATGCAAGAGAGACATACCGGAAAATGCAAAAGTTGAAGATCCAGCCCAATACTTCCACATTTTTCTATCTTATATGTGGATATAGTTCTGTGGGGATGTATCGTGAAATTACAATCTTGTGGGGCGACATCAAGAGGAGCATGGTGAATTATAATACTGTATACAAGAGAGAAGTCTATGAGTTGCTGCTACTAAATTTTATTCGGGGAGGCTATTTTGAGAGGGTGATGGAGGTCATTCATCTTATGATGCAGAATGATATGTTCTTGGATAAGTGGTGCTATAAAATCGAGTTCTTGAAGTTTCACAGGAACCTCTACCGGACCTTAACTTTAGCGGATGCTAAGGACGAGGCTCAGAGCAGGAGACTTGAGCAAGTGAAGGCGTTCAGGAAATGGGCTGGCATAAGTTAAACACACACTGTTAATTGTATGTACTTTGACTTGTTTGCAGCAGCAGGAGAAACAGCAGGAAAACATCGACTCACCTTCGCTCACCACCACTGTAAGTAATGTTTGTCTATACATTTAATCAAATTTAGTAGCTGGTTAACTTCAACTGGTGACAAAGATTCTGCTCACATTTTTTGTTTTTTCAATCATGCTTTGAGTCCATAATTTGCCTCTCTTGGTTTTCTACTTTGCGTGAGCCTATTGTCCGTAAAAACAATATAGGTTACTTTACCACATGCATTTTGATGGAGTGAACAATTTTGAGCTTGTTTGATCATGTAATCCTTCAAATACTCAATCATATATATTGTCAATCTATTCGATTGTGTTTATTGCAAGGAATTGATATCTCATTCCTTGCGTCCTCAATGCAGGCCTATTAAGACATAAGAGCCTGAAATCTGAACCCCAAGCATTTGTGAGGGGAAGTTGCGCCAACTTCTCAGCGCTCTCCAAGCAACGAATATTGCTGTGATCCACAATTATGTCACCATGAGTGATGTGCATCATGATCGGAGATATGAGTCCTCGTTCCTCTGCCACCAGTAAGTGCCCTCATCTCTATAAACAGGCTGTTTCACCGTGAAAGCAGTTCCGAGTCCAACTGAAATAGGCTTCCCTACTAGAAAGAGAGCTGCCTCGGGGCTCTCTTTCAGGAGCTTCAGTAAGCAGTCTTGATGCCCAATTACGAACTGATACTGTGTCTTTGCAAACCCGTGTCGTTTAAGAGACGAACTCAGTCAGATTGATTGGAGTTTCGACCTTTCAAGCTCAGGAAAATCGCAAGACGGCCTGAAAATAAGTGCTGAGGGGCGTCGCGCAGTTCAATGGAGTTTCTAGCCTATAGGTTCTTGAAGTCGAAAGGTGAGTCATTTTTTAGGGAAATTTTGTAAATACACCAAGTTGTGTTTCAGAGCGCCACCCACAGGTTCAGCTCCCAAGATTTGGTTCCATATATTTGGCAACCACAAGTTTTATTATGTTATCGACTAAGTGGCTTTGTTTTGCACCTCGTCTTGAACAGAACATATGTTCACTTTATTGAATAAGAACAGAAATACAAAAGGTTTTAATAAATCATAGATTGTATATAGAAGCTATTGAACCTAGTAGGAATTTGTTTTGAAAGAAGTATAATTCAAAGTGGAAGTATAAGGATCTTGTTGAATGCTGACATTACATATTCCTCTCTCATAGTATGTTATCTTTGATTGTAAATTTATTGCAAGAAAATAGGGGATAAGAAAGATAAAAAAAGATTATCATATTTTAATGGTCTCTACCTTTTTAATCACATATTCTCTAGAATGGAAAAAACATGAAAAAATATTATCATATCAAATACCCCATTACAAAAGTTGATTCAGGAAATCAAAATGAAAGTAGGTTCGATGGGAAAGGGTGGGAGACTCAAAAGTTGATTCAGGAAATCAAAGGCAGACTGTGGAGCTGGAATAAAACTTTTAATATGTTGAACCTGGATTTGAACTTTACCTCTTGGTGCTCAAGTTCCTGTTCAATCTCCTCTTGTATTTCTTTATAGGTACTTCTGGTGCCTATGGTTTTGCTAATGAAAATTTTCTTGACCAAAAAAAAAAATACCCCATTACAATATTATATTATCTTAAATTAAAGTCAAAATGAGAAAAGATGGGCTATCAAAAAAAAAAAAAAAAAAACTCATAAAATATTTCAACCTACAAAACACATGAAAATATATATTTTCTGCCATTTTTTTCATTTAACAAAACGCACCCTTGTTTTACAATTCTATGCATCTCATCTCATACTTACTGAAAATAAAAATAAAAATAGAAGAACTTAAAAATCATTCTATCAAAAAGAAGTGTTGGACAATAACAGCACTAGCAGTCTAGCATTGAGAAGGTGCTGCTGCAAGGAGCAAAGCATTTGCAAGTTCAATGTGTGTCCAAAATACATTTGAAGGCAAACAACCACACTCAAAAACGTGCCACTAGGCGGCGCTGAACTCTAAATTTATGAACTTTTCACTCACCCTTCCACATATGCACAAGGAAGAAGAATGAGAGGGAAACAAGAAAGCGAGAAAACGACGTTTCCAAAATTGAGAGCTTCAAATTGGATAAGATAAAAGAGAAAACAGGAAGCCACATTCAGAATGCACAAGATAAGCTAAATTCACCTACAAAATATTTGGAAGTTGAGAATCCAATCTGTGCTGCAACTCCTTGATCTTGATCGAAAGCTCCGACTTCTGCTCCTTGTAGCTTTGCAGCAAGTAGTCTTTTCCTTCATTCAGTTCTTTCAACTCGCTCACTTCCCTCCTCAACATTTCAATCTTTTCCCCATCTCTCCCTTTCTCTGGAGACTCCATATTGTTCTCGACTTCTGGGTATCCATTTACATGGCCGTTCCTCGCATCAGCAGGCCAAACGGGAACGGAAGGGAGTTTCTCACCTGAGTTGACATGTCCGACACAGTGATCTGCTATTGCCTTCCGTAGTCTCTGTACTTCCCGTTCTGAATCAAACAAATCCCTGTTTGCAATATCTAGAAGAGATTGCAGATGTGAAGAATGTGAAACCTGTGCGGCAAGAGAGTTTTGCACTTCTGCAATTTGATCTTGCATTTCTAGTATCATGTCATCTCTTCTCTTCAGCTGCTGTCTCAGCTTCTGTATGACCTCCCGCTTGCTGAAAATGTCAGAACCAGATTCTGAGACGCAGGGGGAGTCGGAGCTGTTTGATTGGTGGAAAGGTTTCTGGGGAAGCTCCAGGCGGTCAGGAGAAGACGACCACATCACACCGTTTTCTTTATTGAATTCCGACGTGGGAACAGTCACTAATGGAAGAGCCATTTCAGGTTCTGCCATCATCTGTCCATTGACGTGTGGTTTGATTTCCATCACATCCCTGGATCCTGTTTCATGAATACAATGATCAGTGAAGTATATAGATAATGAAGAAAGCTCAAGAGATCACCTGTTGAATTTTATGGGAAATATAAATAGGAAGATAATAGTTAAATTCAAAGGGGCAAGCATGAATGTTATTTGATTACATGATCAGGAAGAAAATATCAATAATGCCAATTCTCTTAACCATATATCAATAATGTACGTAAATGTGAATGGTGATCTAGATCACTACTTCTATCAGGCTCAAGTACTAGAACCAATGCCCCAAAAGACATGCACTTTTAACCCACCTATACAAGTTTTCTCCAGCACAAGATAATTGATGAAAAGAAAGTTCGGTTGCACATATATGCATATGCAGGTTTATGTTTTACGTATTCGAGGTAAATCTTAGCCCACTCGAAATCTGAGGAGGTTCAATTTATAACTCAAACAATCTAAATAAGGGTTTTGACTAGGACTAAGATGTGATTACCTGAATAATGATTGTAGCAAACATCTTCATCTTGAGGAAAGCAAAAGGCATTTGAATGCATAGGGCAGCTTCCCGACTTCTTGCCATTAGTGGATTTTCCATTAACTGCAATTACAGTATACTCTCAGATAATATAAATAGAATCTTCTGGAATAAGTTGCATGAACATGCATTGGACACCTTTTAAACCTGGACTACTGTTGTTCAGTTGTTTAGCATCAAGGACCTGTTTGAGCTTATATCCAAGGCGAACTGACAATGTACTAAGCAGTGCACTCCCTGCAATAAGGATCCAATTTGGTCCCTCCCCCTGAACAGTTCTTGACCTCCGAGGTGACTCGGTGGCTCTTGGCTTCATTGCTAAAGCGACAGAAGTGCAGACCAAAAGCTTTTCCGGCATGCACACGAACCCTCCTTTTGTAACATGAAACATACAACAATTACTTTACTGGCAAAGATTAAAAGTAGAGCTCAGAGAAAACAATTTATCATTTGTTAATGCAAATGTTGTCATTTTCAAAGGACAGGTCCTTTCACACCACAATATATCTGTAAAAATATGTAATGTCAATCTCAAACAACAAAAAGTTGAAGGCCTAAGTCTTCACGTATATCCATAGAATGGCCGGCAGTCAATTATGCTTGCATTCAACAAGTTCTGTGTGTGCCTCTCTTGTTTTAGTCCACATATAGTCACTTGGCTATCCGAGAATCCTGATGGACAAAGATATATCCTTACTAGGCTACCATCACAAATTGCTACCTTTCAGAAAAAATCTTCATGGATCATGTCAAGAACTCTTCTAGAATCTCTACCGTGTATATGCTATTCTCACTTTCCTTTTATTCCTTTAGGCTACCATAATAGAGACACAAACTGCGAGTAGTTGAACCTTAAGCCAATAAGCCATAAAACACAAACTAAAAGTGTTCTGCTCTAGAACTACCTAGTTGATTGCATAATTAAAAACTGACTTGCAAAGCCATAAAAAATCAACATAAAAGAAGCTTCCCAACAGAACAACCTATTAAAAATAAACTGAAAATATGGGAGATAAAATATTCCCTTGAGTGCAGAGTGGGATTCATTTTTCTTTATTAATTTTTAGAAAAACAAAGAAGCGCCTAATTCAGGTCTGTACATTGTCTGTTCTTAACTGCTTCAGCAACGGCGTGCATCATCAACACTTATGGACACATTTTGCTAAACTTACTTATAAATAACAGCGAGAACACATTGACTGTCTAAGTAGTAACCAAGAACTACAAAACTATCAATCATCGTATCAAAAAAAATCGTCCAGATTTATGAAAACAGATTAACCAGACCAGTAGCCACAGATAATTCTGAAAACCCACCACTGCTTCATCTAATCTCAACATCATCCTTCTATTCGGAGCTCCACCAGCTAGTGTGCACAGACACACATAAATTAACGCAATCAATAACCCCCAACTAACGCAAACGCGGGAAAAAGACAAAAAAAAAATCGGTAAATTACGGAAAATTCACAAAATACAACCACAATCACACGAATTAAGAAAACACAGGCAGCTAGAGAGATAAATTACCACAGATTCCACCAAGCTCGCAGAGTCTCAGACGACCGCCATTTCAATCAGCTCAATTCCGGGGAATTATCCGATTCATCGTGAAATTGACACCGAGCTGGAGACGGAGACTGGATTAAGAGACGGTAGAATCACGGCGGCGCAACAGCGGTGTGCCAACGGCGGCGGTGGAGAGAGCGATTGACGGGGAGAAAATGGGGAAAGTGAGAGAATCTGAGAAATGGGAGCTAGGGCTTTTCTAGTTGTTCAACATCCTAATTCTTGTGCAGTTTTTGCTACTAATTTGTTGAACTAAAATTATCAGTTATTTATGCTTCAAAAAAAAAAAAAAAAAAAAAACAGTTATTTAGGATTTTAATTATGCAGCTAAAAATAGTAAATATATATTCGCGATCGGCGTTACTCGTAATTTATAAATTGAGGAATTAATTTATTATTAATGTGAATGTGATTGGTTTAGTGAATAAAAGAATTTGATATTCTGAATCTCCATAATAAATTTTAAATTATAGGGGAAACAACAATAAGCTATGAAAAAGTGGTAAACCACTCATACTCAAATTGGAAGTAAAGAATTAAATAAAGTAAAGGTGTTTGCAAAGCCAAGCTAGTACGTTTTTAGACCACGAGTCATAACTGCCCATTTATTTTAAATTATGGTTATGCTATTTATAGTACCGGTTTTTCTACCGGCAACTTTATATTGTTTTTTAATATTTATATTAAAAATTAAATCGATAATACCAGAGCATATTTTACGTAAAGACAAAGCACGTATTTTTTAGAAATATTCTTTTTATCATTCTTCATTCTCATGTTCCAATCCCATAAAAGTAAAATACGTAGTCATGCGAGAATTGTATACCCAGAAATCCCATGTCGAAAAAAAATAGAAAAAAATTGGAAAAAAAGGTGGAGAAAATTTAGGTCAAATCATAGGTTAATCATTATTTGTGTCCACAATTTTTAGTGTTCTCCAAAAAAAATTCCTAACTCATGTTTTCATTAAAAATTCCCACGACTTTCAAAAAAAAAAAACAATTTACTTACACCCTATATTACATAATTTGAAGACAAAATAATAAATCATTACCTCCTCTAATTTTCTTAAGTTCAATGTTTAGATGCAAAATTGGGATTATTGTCGGAAAATACTCAAAGTTTGCTAATTTTTTGATTTGTATTATAACCTTTATCTTTTGTTAGAAAATACATAAATTTAAGATTGATTCTGAATCATTCAACAAAGAACAATTTCGCCCAAATTTAATTTGAATAATCTACTGATTAAGCAAAGTTATATACCAATAATAGGATAACATAGGATAATTTTGCCCAAATCAATGTGAATAGTCGCACGACTTGCTATTTCTCACTACGACATCAAATTGGATTTGGGTGAAATTGTCTGTCGTAGAACGATTCAAAATCAATCTTAAATTCATGTATTTTCTGGTAAAAATAAAAATAAAAATCATGTATAAACAAAAAAAAATTTGACAAACTATAGGTATTTTCTAGCAATAAACCCCCCAAAAAATCCCACATATATTCCGATTAAATATCTAACAAGGTGTTTCATCCTTGCATCACCATGGTACATGTTGAACTTTTCTAATGTAAAAACGTGAGTTAGAGATATTTTTCTAGAAACGCTCAAAACTGAGGTCACAATATTTTTTTTTATATATATAATAAGTGAGTTAGAGATCTTTTTCGAGAAACGCTCAAAATTGAGGTCACAATTTTTTTTCTTGATAAATTAATAAATAAATTTAAATACTAAATTAACCATGCTACCACTAGGCCAAGACACACACAAAGTCACAAGTTAAACTACTATGCTCGAGTAATAAATAGAAAATAAAGCTTTATTCGAGAATATTAAACCATTTTGTTTGGCTGTAACCATATGCCCCCATGTGAAGTACATGTGACTAAAGCTAATATATGTCACGTTAGGCTACTTGACAATTACATATCTATTCCTACTTCACATTTTCAATACAAAATTTTCCCAGAAAATCGAAAACTCGTTCATCACGGCCAATTCTCAATAGCTGCACAAGTTGAGAAAGTCCAGCAATGTCGAATGCAAGAGATCAAGAGGTAAATAGCCTAAGAACTTCCTGCTTTGTGACTCGAAATAGGACATGTCCGACCGGAGTTTGTGTTCCTCGGTAAGCCCGTCGTCTATCGTGAGCCACCAAGAGATGCAACCTTGGGCATCTTCAGGGTCTACATGTGCTACCAGTCGAGCTATTTCGCCCTGTTCCAGCTCGAACGCCAGTGATAAGAAATCTCTGTTTGCTTTGATGCCAACAGCTTGAGCTTCCTCATGCAGCCACTGGACAATTTGGCTAGCAACCTATAAAAGGATTTTTGCCAACATTACAACAAGCATATCCATATAACAGTAATTATACGGTCTAATTGTCGAGAACATCATGCCAGAACTCCTAGAACAGTGTAGACACATGTAGAAAGTTTTGTACCATGAATTCGTACAATCACCATTTGAAACTCAAAGATGTTTAGTGCAAGAAAATATTACATAAAGTAAATATATGAGGCACTAAGTATGTTTGTCTCATATGACATCATAAGATAAGGCACTATATATTTATTGATACCATTCAAATACCTGCTGAAGAAGTATTATAGGAAGATCTGCCAAGTCACAGTCATATCCATTAATCGAGCTGACAACCTCAGATTTTCCTTTGAAAAGACCAAGAACATTAGGAGCACCTTCGCCCTGTACGCTAATGGAATCATCAATCACCACAACCTTAGTCCAGAACTGAGATCTTACAACCTTCGCATTGCCAACGCCAGGTGTCTGAATTTGGCTAGCAGCATGAATGATGGATTCAGGAATCTTCATTGAAAGCGTCCATGAAGATGTCCGAGAATGCCAGGTTGGATGAGAAATTAATTGGACATAGGGCGTCCTATGAACCTTCAAGTGAAAAAATACACTTACATTTAGTCCGTCTGTGCATAAAAACTTAATCCAGATTACTTACGAAATTCTTAAAATTATTGATGGATGATCGTTTTAAATAAAATTTGAGAGTAGTGTTTACGTTATATTTGACATTTATAATGTCAAGTTGTCATGAAAGAGATGTAGTACATACCAGATCTTCCAGCATAGACAGAACCTTATTTGAGAATATTCTGTGAGCAAGAGACATGCAGAAATGCCCTAGAATGTTAGAATTGTCCTTAGCTGGCTGGCCAGGAATTTGACTCCTTCGTAAAGGCATGGCTTTGGATTTTGCTCTGACAAACACATACTCATGAAACAATTGCCGCAAATAAATCTCAAAACCAAGGTGTCTTGAGACTCCTGATCTCTCTGCTTTATCAAATTCTTTTCCAAAATCAGTTCCGTCAAATGATCCCACAGCTACATTTGAAGTTTCTACAGTGTTTATTTCTGATGCACTGCTTGTTTGATCATGTTGACCAGATGACACGAGTGAAAGTGAAACAGATGCTCCTTCACCAATGCTTAGGCGTAAATAATTTTCTTTTATGCCAGTCAGGTTCACACGCAATGAAGGATTACATGCTTCACGGTTTACCAAATCAAACACCTGAAACATTATTTTGATCAAAAAATTAATATAAAAACCGATGGAATTACATTTTTTGCATAGACTGATATTACGATATATGAGATATACATAAGTGAAAATATACCTGCTCATCGTGTATTGCTCGATGAACTTCACGTAAGGTTAAATGCATTTCCCTCACACGTTCTTCATCTGTCACATGTTCCTTCGCAGGCATTCGGGAAGAATCAGTGGATTCTGCTTGCGTCTTTGTCTCACCAGATCTTGTCAACTTATACGAAGGATTGAGTCCAAGAAACTCAAACTGAAGAGAGTGGCATGACTTATGGGGTAAATTCACTGTGAGCATTCCAGCTGCATCGTGCTCAACAGGAATTGTAGACATAGAAGATGGACGAAATACAGAAGCCAAATCATATAATGAACTGTCAAATAAATCAATATAGAAGCCTTCGTTGCCAGAGGCAGCTGCAACCAATCGATGTCGTTTAATTTTCCAATTTTGCTGCAATCTGTCATCCATTAGACAACACAATTTTATTAATATGGGAGGAGGAAGAGATTTCCGTTAGCTCTACGTAAACGGTAAATCACACACTGGGAGAACAGAAACATAAGGCTTCTTCAAGCATTTAGTACTTACCTAATGAGGGCACCATAAAATCTAGCCTCTCTTGCTACTTGCTCTTCCAATGCTTTGGCAGATTGCTTTAGATATTTTCCAAGACCCTGCAGTGTAACATAAGACCTTAACCGTACTGCACCATAGCATTAATGTGCAAAAGAATTACAATCAACGCACAAATACAAATATAGCTTACAAGAAAGACAAAAAAATATACAAAAGTTAAGAGGTCATTAGTAAAAGTCCTGCAAAGTAATTCGTTCATGACAAAGACAACAACTTAGGAAGACATAAGTACCCGGAAACACTGTAGTTTGGTTGCTGTAGACACAGCAAGGTCAGATAGATGTTCATTCGGCAATTGCTTCGGCCGTGTCATTCCCGCGACTGTTACAGCATCATTAGCCTCTACCTGTGGAAGTAACATTAGAGTAAAGAAAAATATATTACAATCTTTACAGGTTCTATGCCCTTTGTGCCAATGCCATGTCTTAGTGTTGTTCAAATAGAAGGAAAGAAGAAGTTTGTGAAGGAAAAGGAAGCATTAGGAAATTATGCAGACTGAAAGAATTTTAGGTGCATCTAGAAGGCTTGCATGGTTTAAACAGGTAATTCCTTAGAACCAAGTTGACACACAACCTTTCTGTTGGTTTTAATGATCTATAAGACTATAACTAGTTGACCAAGCATGCATCAATCCTAAGCCTAACACAAACCAATTCAGAAACCATGATATGCTCAAGCTGCTGGCCAAAATCAAACTAATAGGTCAGCAGAAACAGGCTAAAACGATGATAAATAATCACCGTCATATCACCAGAAATCTAGACAGCATCATGGTTTACTCTTAAGGGTGACCTTTATTAGCAAGACATTAGTCTTAACATATGTACTCCCACTCCCACAGTTAAATTTAAGATGAGCAATACATAGATGCAGAGATGCTCATTATATAATGCTAACCCCTTTGAACACCATTACAGCAACTTCCTTTTTTTTTGGGGGGGGGGGGGAGTAGCTGAACAAATAATTTAAAGATCGTGTGACCAGAGACCTTTAGCCTTAGGCATTAAACACTCTATTTTGCCTACAGAGAACTTCTATTATGCATTTGTATAACTCAATTGTATTTATTAACAAGGCCTTAAAGCGTGACTCCATTGAAATTACATGTCAGCATGTCATATACATATTAGGGTTATTATTAAAAATAGCCCGAACTTTGGCCTCATGTTCACTTTTTAGCCCGAATTGACAAATATTACAAACATAGCATGTAATTATCTCCGCTGAGCCCGAGTCAAAATTTCAGCCAACTAAGGCTGGCATGTCTCGCCAAAAGCTGATTTGACAATTAAAACAGATACACCAGAATTTCACTCTCCACATCAGCTATCGAAACGGAGTCATTTCACTTGAGACCGTCCAAATCTCACAACTGAACTGACTGCCCTTTGTGCACCCGGGTGAGAAGGCGCAGCCGCATGACATGCACCACCACCACTACTCCGGTGAAGCCTACCCCGACTTCTACCGGGGCTGCAAGTACGCTGACAACGTTTTCAAGTCGCAGCTCTAGTGTACGCAGTCGTGCAAGGACGACATTAGAGAGTAAAACTTTGATGTATTTTAATTGCCAAATTAGCTTCCAGCATGACAAGTCAGCCTCAGTTAGCCAGAATTTTGACTTGGCTATAAACTGAACAACAGACATGAATACAAGCTATACTTGTAATATTTGTAAATTTGGGCTAAAAAGTGAACATAAGGTCAAAGTTCCCGCTATTTTTATTAATAACCCCACATATTAGTATTACACTTGCGACTTGCCCATGCACATCAAGTCAACAAGAACTCAATACAAACTCAAATATAGAAACAAGCAAGAAAACAAAGAATTTAAACTCTTTACCGTGTTAATAAGATCAATTATGACAGATAGCTCTTGGTGAGCCAACTGCAGATTCTCCACTAAACTCTGCCATTGCCATTGTTGCTGACTGGATGTCGCACCCTCCTTGGCACTCGCACCTTCACTCTTCCGCTTCTTATTGGGATCCTCTCTCTCTACGGCCCATGCAAAGTCTATTCTCCTCACCAAGTTCACTCTCTTTTCATCATAACCCACATCTCTGCCACACATATATGCACCGTTATCACATCAATCCATCAAAACACAGATTTTTTACATTTAATACATTGTGTGAAAAGGAAGTGAACTGACGTGGGGAAGCGTTCAAAGCCATTTTCCTCAATGGCATCAAGTCGTTTGATCGGAAGCTTGTCTAGTGAGATTTCAAGATCTCCATCCATTCTTCTGGTTTTGATTTCCAAGGAATTGAATCAGATAAATAGAAGCCAGAGAAAGAGTAGTCAATTAGCACAGAAGCCTGCAATAACTTTTCAGGGCCTTCAAATAGATTCAGGTGGGACCAATACTTTCATGGCAACCTGCTTTTGAAGCATAAACATGCATCACGTATTAAAAGGTATCACCACAGAAAAGAAAGGAAAAGAAAAAATGGCAATACTATTAAGAAACAGAAGAGGTAAGATTATATTTTCATCATTGATGCAAAATATGTAAGGAATGCAACTTTCAATTTTTACAGTTCATTTCATGTCAAGAACTATTCCAGCATCCAGAACATGTAAATGCTATTCTGACCCTTCTTCCAAATGAAAGGCATTATCAACTCAATCTTTGTCTAAATCCAAGCAATCCCAATTTCTTTAGGCTACCATCATAGAAACACAAACTGCAAGGAGTTGGACCTTAAGCCATAAAACACAAACTAAAAGTTTTCCAACTCCAGAATTATCAAGTTGATTGCAAAAACTGAATGCAAGACTATAAAATCAACATAAAAGAAGCTTCCCAACAGAACAACCTATTATAAACGGAAAACGTGAGAGATAAAACATTGCACAAAACTTCCTTTATTATTAATTAGAAAAACAAAGAAACGCCTACATTCAGACCTCAAAGCTCAAGTACATCAATACCCCTCCTTATTCCATGACATACAACAATATGTATATCAGAGGAAAACCAATCGTGACTTTTCACTAAAGTAATATGGTAAGAAAAATGAACAGACCTAGAAAAACATCATCTATCTCATAAATCAGGTTTTCTAATAGAGCCAGAAAGAAGCATCACTAAACATTGTCTGTACTTAAAATGTTTCAGCAATGGCATCATCACCAACTTTTAGACATATTTTGCTAAAATTTCCTGTAATAACAACGAGAACACATTGTCTGTCTAAGTACATAAGAGCTTACAACACTATCAACTATCTTATCAAAATTTGTCCAGATTTATGAAAATGGATTAACCAGACCACTAGCCACGGATAATTTTAAAACCCCGCCATTGCCTAGTATCACCAAATCGGGTGTTAGGGTACCCCAAAATACCCGATTTCTTAATTTTACTGAGAGTAATCCATTTCATGGGTGAGAAATCTCTCGGAGACGAAAATATTGTTGAAGGTTAGTGCAGATTGCTGCTGCTTCTCAAGTGGGAGACCTCAAATTGGAGATAGATTTGTGCAGATTCTTTAATAGAATCCACAACACGAGAGAGAGAGCACTCCAATCAATTTCGTATTGGGTGGGTTAGGGTTCTCAACTAAAACTCCAAACTTTGAAGGGGAAAAAAATATTTAGGGAGTAGGGCTGCGGCGGCTGCCATCTTACCTGCTAGTTGACGGAGGCAGCTGCTGCTGCGCGCGAGGTGAGCCGGCGAGGGCGGCGGCGTTGGCGACCGGCGGACGGCAGAGAGAGGCCGGAGACGAGAGAGGGTGAGAGAGGCAGAGAGACGAGAGTGAGAAGAGGGAAAGTGACATACGTGACCGATTCCCAACTCAAATTAAAATTTAATTATTAAATTAATTTCTCTCACCTATGTCCCAATAGTCCCATTTCATTTGGCCAAGGAGATTAAAAAACTTGTTTTTTAGTGTAAAAGTGAGTAAAGGTGTGTGGGATCACATTGTTTGTAGTGTAAATCATTATCAAAAACATAAATGAAATTATTGAAGTGGGACGTCCCGAAAAGAAAAATGAGACTATTGGAGTGGGAAGTTTGATACAAAACGAATATTGAAATTAAACGATATATTTAAATAAATAAAATATTTTAAAATTTTCATAACTTATTCGTTAAGTAATCAAATACTGTTTTATCAAGAAGGTATGGTCTTGTGATAATTTATGTGAAGAATGTAACGTTAGAATGATTGGAGTCCAATTTATTTGTACTTTAATTTAATTATTGTATTTTTACAAGCTATTGTCTTTATATACAGAACATACCAGCTATAAAGGTGAAATGGCAAATATTTGCAACTTGCAAGCAAGGTCATATTCATTCAACAAGACAATGCTCGGCCTCATATCAAATACAATGACTTTGAATTTAGACAAACTGTCAGTGCCCCCTCCTCCTGAACCCGAATACCCCCTACCCCCCCGAGCCCACCCGCTGCGCAACAGGAAATGGTTGTGCGCGTGCTTAGCACGGCCCAATCACAAATTTCAGCGATTAATTTTTTTTTTTAAGAAAACGGTAAAAAACCGAAAACATGCACAAATCTCCCTTTTTTTCTTCAAAGTAGCCGTTCCAACGGCTCTATGCTCCTTTTTCTATTTGTTTTTCTTTATTTTTTTTTTACTTTCTACCTCTATAAATAATAAGATCATTTCATTTCATTTTCAAACAAATCTTTACACTTTCTTCCTACTCTTCTTTGTAAAAGTTCTTTCACCTCAAATTGTGCTTCAATTATGGATGAAAATTTCAAGCAATGGTGGAACACTCACCCACAAAATCCCAACTCTGGCAATTCCTCGAGTGGAGCATTCTTGCCTTTCTTGCATGAATCTATCTCAGCTCCTACGGCCGGTCTTGAAGGCATCAACTTGAATGCCAATTTCAATGAGGAGGCGGCGGCGACAGCAGTGGACCCCAAAGTGGAGGAGATATCAGCGTCGGTGTCCACCAAACAACAAGGTGGATACACCCCGGCTGAGACCACATTCGTTTGTCGTCTATACGCGGAGGCAACATGCGACTCCGTGAAAGATGCCGATCAAAAGAGAGCTACGTATTAGGGCGTCATCGTCAAAAAGTACAACGTGCAATGACCGCCAATACCATTCCACGCGATGTCAAGAAAATAAAGTCGCATTTCCAACAAGTTCAAAGGAACGTAAAGCTGTGGGAGTCAACATACGACAAGTGTCACAAGAATTGGGGCTCTGGCATGAACGATGACCAAATCATCGCTCAAGCCGAACAGATGTACGCTGCCGAGCATGGTAGTGTATTCAAGTATCCACATGCGCTGGAGGGTGCTGCGCGAAACTCAAAAGTTTGCGTCCATTGGCAAGGATGTCCACTCCTCAAAGCGTTCAAAGGGCTCATGCGGAGGCTACACAAAGACCGAGAGCGAGCCAAACATCTCTACACGGTCCCAAGGCCAAAAGGCAGCGAAAAGGGACGAGGGAAAAATGCAAGAAGGTGGAGTCGTCGTTGGAGCAAAATGCGTAGTGGAGGCTATGAAAAATATGGTCAAGGTCATGGGAGTTTTCTCCAAAACCCAACGCGACCTTGCAGACGGCATCATATGGGTAAGGACACTTCTACTTTGAATTCGGACGAATTTGCGTTTCACTTGAAGAAGGTGGATGAAATCAAACACCGCAATGATCTTTAAATTTTTAGGTTGTTTATGATTTTTTTAATTTGAATTAAGTTAGGATTTCCCTTTTATTGTAATGCAATTTTAAATTTCAATCAATGTAAGATTAACTTTTAGTTGGAATTAAGTTAAGATTTTCCTTTTATTTGTAATGCAACTTGAAATTTCAATGAATGTAGGATTAACTTTCAATTTTAATGAAAAAGAAAATTAGAGAGTCAAGTAGGAGGCTCTCCCACTGTGGGGAGTGAGCTCTTAAATGGTGAAGACCTCTTTTAAGAGCCCACCTTAGCTCTGTACTGCGGATGCTCTAAGTGTCCAACTTTCAAGGTGAGTGAAGTTGTGTGGACCCTACATTATAAATAAAAGTGACAATTTTTTAGTGGATGAATGGAGTATAATTTACAAATATTTATTTGGGTGTGATATTAAATCATCACTCAATTCATCATAGTGCGTATTGTCAATCAAATTTATTGTCGAAGAAAAAAAAATCGTGTTACAACTCCAAAAAGGCACAAACCTGGCATGATCATCTCCCAACATTTGGTATTGTGTTTGTGAACACTACACGCAGGAGAGGATCCAAGGTGGACCACTGCAATCAACCTTAATTTGGTGTGTCAAAAAAGAAATCAATCAAATCGTATCATCCATTATTTTTGTCTATTCTTTCTCTCTCGCGGGCAGAAAAAATTCAATTCATTTTGTCTTTTTATTTTTTTTTACCTCTTGAAGCACTTCAAAAAAACGCCTCAACGTGATAAAGAATAATTGAAGGATTTTATGAATGATGTCTTTGAAGAAGCACAATTTCATAAAAGATTGTCCTATGTCTACAATCAATATATTTTAAAAGTTGAAGATAAACACAACACCAAGCGCTACATTAATGTGGTCGCGGCTGCCGTGACCATGATTGTGCACCTTAATTTTATTTTATTAGTTTGACTTCATTTGTTTTATTATTATTTAGACGGGTTTGACGTGATAATATAATGGCTCGAATGAATTCGGACTTGACTTTTAAAATTTCGGTTTTATTTTATTAGTTCGGCTTCATCTGTATTATTTTTCGAATGAGTTTGGCCCGATAGGTTGATGGCCGAATGAGGTTGGACTTGACTTATAAAATTTCAGTCCGATCAATTTTAAAGTTAATTTTATTTTATTAGTTTGACTTCATTTATTTTATTATTAGTATTTCTCACGTGCATCTTAGTTTTATTTTATTGATTTGGCTTTATTTGTTTTATTATTTTTCGGATGAGTTTTGTCACG
This sequence comes from Salvia miltiorrhiza, assembly GCF_028751815.1. Classification (NCBI taxonomy): domain Eukaryota; kingdom Viridiplantae; phylum Streptophyta; class Magnoliopsida; order Lamiales; family Lamiaceae; genus Salvia; species Salvia miltiorrhiza. The sequence goes on from NC_080393.1 coordinate 55,461,492, forward strand.
CTCAATTTTTTCGGAATAATAAGATTTGGGATATGTGACGAGTGTGTTAGGCTTTTCTTGAATTAAATGAGTAATGTGCCATTAGAGTCGGACATCATCTTATTAATTGAAAAATACATCTTATTCAAAAGATAACAAGCATGACATTATATAATTATTATCTCTAACATGATCGAAAATTCAAACGTCTAATACCAAAACAACATTTCATACTAGACATATATATATATATATATATATATATATATATATATAGGGTGGGGTTAAAATAGAAACCCCCTTAAGATGAGAACTAGGAACCTAATCTAAACCACTGATTTTAATAAAATAAAGGGTTGAGATTAAATTAGAGATGCACATTAAAATATATAATGTAAATGTATTTTTAATTAAAAGGGTAGAAATGTAAAGAATGAAATTAAAATTTACACGCATCATCATTTACATTTTCACTTTCACTTTGGAATTTCATCTAGTGCTTGAGAAGTTAAAACCGCAGACATCTGTGCAGTCGACGAACGACCAATCTGCACGCCGGCGATGAAGCATCGGACACAGGAGGTTCTCCGGCGGCGGTTTCGGCGATCTGTGCAAGGTTCGAAATTTTCCCTCCTGTACAAGGAGTTGGCGTTCGACGGTTTGGGCGAAATGGGTCTTCGTCGTTCCCAGCGGCTTCGGCGATCTGTAACAGGAGGCGGCGGCGGAGGCTGTCCGATTATTCCAAGAGGGGGCGGCGGATTCTGGCCGATTTATACAAGGAGGAGGTGGCGGAAGCTTAAAGCCGTCCGAAATTGGGGTAAATCAATTGCATAGATGTTTTATGTAATTGCATAGCTGTTTGTTTTTTGGTTAATTTTTTAAAATTGAATAGATGATGGGTGTTCTTGATTTGCATAGATGAAAGATTGTGATGCATAGATGTTGGATTGGGTTGCATAATTATCATTTCTTGCGATTCTTTGATAGGTTTTGTTTGCTTTGCATAGATGAAAGATTGTGATGCATAGATGTTGGATTGGGTTGCATAGTTATCATTTCTTACGATTCTTTGATAGGTTTTGTTTGATTTGCATAGATGAAAGATTGTGATGCATAGATGTTGGATATTTATGCATAAATCACAAAAATTGAAACGTTTTTTCTGTTTTTTTATTGGAGTTGCATATTTTGAGATTGTTATGCATATATGTTGGATATTGATGCATAAATGGCCAAATTGAAACGTTTTGTTCTGTTTTTTTGTTACTGGAGTTGCATATTTTGAGGTTGTTAGTGCATAGATGTTGGATTGGGTTGCATAGTTATCAAATTTCCTAGTTTTTTTTTTTTGTTAAGTTTTTAAGATTGCATGGATAATGGTTAATTTTTGGATAGCTGTTTAGTAAAGATTTAGCATAGCTATCTAATTTTTTAAGATCGCATAGCTGTTTAAAAAAGATCTTACTTCGAAATTGCTTTATTCTTTAATATGTGCATCTATGCTCTTGAAATTTGAGGTGACCATTTTGGGTATATGCGTGTGTCGAGGGTTTTGATTTCTAGAGTTTGGGGTACTAAAGGAAAAATTGAGGATTAGTATACTCTGTGTTTTTGTTATGAGGTTTGTTTCCTTTCTTACATACTTTGATAAGTCAATTTGTTTTAATATCTTGAAGTGTGAAAAAATTGATTGCGTTAGTCTGTGGAACTGTACGAATTGTTGGAAATTAAATCAAAGTTTACGGGATTGTTGCATATAACCAATGGATTGTCCTTTACTAACAAGAAGATAGAACATACAGATCCTACAAATATGCATCTATGCAATTAGTAAAGTACATCTATGCTATTAAAGTTCATTCGCTGCAATTATTTGAAGTCATCTGTGGATCTATGAAATTATTAATATGCATCTATGAAATTGCTTTATTGCATAGATGATTTTTTAATTGCATCCGTGAAAGTAATATGTTGCAATGTTGAATTTTTGGACAATTAATTATTAGATGTTATATATAATTTGTATTAACAGTTGTGGTTGATTTTTGTGAAATATTTATATACAGTTTGTATTCCCTGTGTACGACGGAATGAAATTCTATGCATTAACATTCGATGTGAAGAGATGGCGAATACTTATTTTTGATAGCACAAATGTGTCAAAGGAAGATTGTCGTCTAGAAAAATATGGTGTTACTACACCTGGTGTGGTATATAATTTTTATTGCGAAAGTTCATTATTTATTTATCGATCACCTGGTATGGTATATAATTTTGATTGTTTAATTATGTAGGCAAATGTACTTGGAGAATACTTGCACCTACATGGAAATCCGATGAAAAAAAATAAAGATGTTGAAGGCAAAGAAATTTGTTGTCCATATGAAGTGGGGTAACAAAAGTTGCATGGAAGCCAGCAGTATATATCTCATGCGCCACATTGAAACTTATATGGGAGAGACACCGTGCAATTGGGTATGTGGACTTCCCACAAATCCAGAAAGGCATTTGATTAGGCTTCGTACAAGATACTGTGCAACTATGATTGGATGGACAAATAACTACATCAAGGATGATGTAATGAGAGGTGCATCTGCATATTATCGAAATTTCTTGTCCGTGCCAGATGAGAAGATGGAAAAGATATTTGGATGACTTATGGTTTGAATAATACACTGTGTTGAAACAAAATTTGTTCTGTCATATGATTACATTGGACGAATTTTTCTTAAACAATTTTATTATCATTTAGATCAATTTTCAAATTTGTTTATGAAGGACAACTTATATTACGTCTTGTTCTCACGTTTGTAGTGCATTGTTGGTTAAAATTGCATACAATAATTATTTATTAATTGCATAGTTTCATATTCTGTATTTATTTACATTGTTATTTACAAATTCAAATATTGCGTATTTGAGTTTGGTGTTTTTTTTAAAGAAGATCATGATTTGTAGTATAATTCTTTCATGTCATTTCTAATTGTTTTATATAATAAAAATTTGAAAAAGATAATTGGTATTAATGATGAACGAATTATGATGTGTAATCTGTGCAATTTCTAATTGTATTAATGTCATCGAATAAGCAATTAAAACATAACATCTATCATTAATTAAGAAAACCTTAAAAGACAAAGTTAACCTTCTCCTAATTAAAAATCAAATAAAACGGCAAAATCAAACAAATTCCCTCATTTTAGGCACATTATTAATCAATTTAATCCTAACCACTAGATCTTCAAATTTAAAGGCTAAGATGTGGTTCCTAGTTCTCATTCACTACAAAAAAGCGCAGGATTTACCGGCGGCAGCCTCGCCGCCGGCGATTACCGGCGGCTTTCCGACGGCGGAGCTGCCGACCCGTAGTTTTTGAATATATGGCGTTGATACCGGCGGCAACGTCACCGCCGGTGATCACCGGCGGCATAGCGGCCGGTAAATATTCAGGCCGCCGGGAATTTTATTTTTTAATTTTATTTTTTAATATTTAACAAGTAGCGGCGGCAGCCGCCGCCGGTGATTAGCGGCGGCAAGATGGCCGCCTGTAAAAAGAGTGCGGGTCGGGCTTTCGCAGCGGTAATGGGTCGCCGCTAATTTTAAAGCCCAAAATCGGGTGCCCTAACCCTCTCTCCTCCAGAACAGATCCCCCCTCGCGCCTCCAGCTCCCCTGCCCCCCCTTGCCCTGCCGCTTGTCGCCGTCGCCGGTCGCCGCCGTCGCCTCCGTCAAGGTAAGCCCCTCCTTTCCTTCTCTCTCTCTGTCTCTCTCTCTCTCTCACCCTCTCACCCTCTCTTCATCTTTCTCCTCCTAATTGCAGGCCAATCCTGCCGTCTCACCGCTCCTGCCACCGCACGGTTCCGCCGTCGACTCCTACGGTACACTTTTGTTTTTAATAGACTTTTATTTATTTATTTATTATTTATTTGTTTGATTAAAATTAACTTAACTCTAATTACTTTATAGGATGTTTAAAGTATGATTAATTGAAATTAATTTGGTAATTAGATTAATTATGAATTGATTTAACTATAATTACTTTATAGGATGTTTAAAGTATGATTAATTGAAATTAATTTGGTAATTAGATTAATTATGAATTGATTTAACTATAATTACTTTATAGGATGTTTAAAGTATGATTAATTGAAATTAATTTGTTAATTAGATTAATTTTAAATTGATTTTCTGTTCTGGATGAAATGATATGTTATTATATATTGTGGGATAGATTTAATCAATTTCTTAAGGATCTTCTCCCTTTGGGAAAGAAATTGATTATTTCTTAAGGATCTTCTCCCAACAAATGATTGTGTTTGCTTTTATAACCTTTTTTTTTATTGTTTTATATGTTATTTTATTATTGTTTCGACATTGGGGGGCCGGGTAGACCTAGTATAGGTTTAGTAAATTAGGACCACTATGGTCACTATAGTTGCTGGTAGAGTCGAGCACTTGGTAGTTAGGATAGTGGGGTTATGCTGTCGAAATTTTCTTAGATTCAAGTAATTTATTGTATTTGATTTATTTTTATTTTCAATTAGAATTTGCAAGAATGAGTGATAATCGATCGTGGATGTACGCGAGATACAATGATCGTGCTGCATTTGAAACGGGACTTGAGAGTTTCCTCGAGTTTGCGATAAATCAAACAGCGTATACAGATGGAATTGGTAACATTAGGTGCCCGTGTAGGAAGTGTAAGAATAAAGTCTTTGCATCTGTACCTACAGTCAGAGAACATGTTACTAGGCGTGGATTTGTCCACAATTACACGAACTGGTGTTATCAAGGGGAAGCACCAGTGTATATGCCAGCAGAACATACTATAATGGATGAGGATGATGGGTCATACAGTAATTACCAAAGGATGGTGCATGATCATGCTGGACCTAGTAATTATCAAGATCCTCCAAATCTTGAGGAGCCGCCTAATCCTGACGCTCAACAAATTTATGACATGTTGAACGCAGCCGATAGTCCTCTATACCCAGACTGTGATACTTACTCACAGTTATCCTGGATGACACAGATGATGAGCATAAAGGTTGAAAATCACATGTCAGAGAGATGTTTTAATCAGATATCTGAGATGGTTCAAAAGGCTTTACCGAAGGATAACAACTGCCCTGACAGCTTTTACAGTACGAAGAGAAATCTGCACGAGTTGGGTTTGCCAGTAGAGAAGATTGATTGTTGCGTTAATAACTGCATGTTGTATTGGGGGGACGACAGTGAGCTAGAGAGTTGTAATTTTTGTGGTGCATCACGATATAAGGAGAACTTGCGTGCATCTGGAAGCCGCCGAAAGAAACGTGTGGCCGCCAAACAGATGCACTACTTTCCTTTGACGCCCTGACTGCAAAGGTTGTTTGCATCTGCGGCAACAGCCGAAAATATGCGATGGCATGCGACTTCAATAGAAGATGGGATCATGCGCCACCCAGCAGACTCTCCGGCATGGAAACACTTGAATTCAGTATATCCTGGATTCGCCGAGGAGATAAGAAATGTGAGATTAGGCCTCTCTATAGATGGTTTTGCCCCATTTGCACAATCAGGGCGTCAATATTCTTCTTGGCCGGTCATTGTCACACCGTATAACTTGCCTCCGTGGTTGTGCATGAAAGAACAATTCATGTTCCTCACTGTCCTCGTGCCTGGGCCATCTAACCCAAAGATGAAGTTGGACGTTTTCTTACAGCCACTGATACAAGAGTTGAAATATTTGTGGGAGGTTGGTGTGAACACTTATGACATATCGTTGCAGTAAAATTTTCAGATGCGGGCAGCTCTAATATGGACTATTAGTGATTTTCCAACGTACGCTATGTTGTCTGGGTGGGGTACAGCTGGGAAATTGGCATGTCCACACTGTATGGAGAATACAGACGCATTTACACTAACGAAGAGTGGTAAACAATCGTGGTTTGACAATCATCGGAAGTTCTTACCTCGTGACCATGTGTTTAGGAGAAAAAAGACTTCATTCTTGAAGAATAAGACATGCAATGTGGGTCCACCAGAACACAGATCCGGAATAGAAATCTTGAATCAAATTGAGGGGTTGGGCTTCGTGAAGGTTACCGAAGACTTCGATAACAGGAACGCTCAACTTGCAAAATATGAACATGTTGGGTGGAAGAAGAAAAGCATATTTTGGGATCTTCCCTATTGGAAGGACCTTTTGATTCGACATAATCTGGATGTCATGCACATTGAAAAAAATGTGTTTGATAATGTGTTTAATACCGTCCTCAATGTGAAGGAGAAGACAAAAGATACCGAAAAGTCGAGAGAAGAATTGAACATCTTCTGTCGACGGCCTGAATTGAAGAAAGTGGATGGATCCCGACTGTATCCAAAAGCATGTTATACGCTTGAAAGGGATGAAAAGAAAATCTTACTTCAATGGATCAAGAGTCTTAAGTTTCCCGATGGGTACATGTCAAATATTAGCAGATGCGTTGATTTGAACGCTCTGAAGATGCATAACATGAAAAGCCACGACTGTCACGTGTTCATGCAATTACTGCTACCTGTAGCCTTTAAAGAACTTCTTCCTAAGAATGTTTGGGAGGCAATTACAAAGTTAAGTTGTTTCTTTAGAGAATTAACAGCCCGCAATATCTCAATACATGATATGGGAATACTCAATGAGAAGATATCAGTTACTCTATGCAAACTTGAGCGTATCTTTCCCCCGAGTTTCTTTGATTCAATGGAGCATCTACTAGTTCATTTGGCAGATGAAGCACGATTGGCTGGTCCAGTGCAGTATCGGTGGATGTATCCTTTTGAACGATATTTGAGGACATTGAAAAATCATATCAGAAACAAAGCCAAGGTTGAAGGATCCATCAGCAATGCATATATACTAGAGGAAATGTCCACATTCTCTTCATATTACTTTGAGGATCATGTGACTACAAAGTGGAGAAATTTGCCTCGCAATATTGAAGAGTCTGTTGAAGAAAATGATGATCCTAATCAACTCTTAATCTTCAAACCAGTTGGACGTCCGATTGGGCGAATGACAAAGAGATACATGGATCCTAAAGAATACATGGCTGCGCATATGTATATTTTGAGCAATTGTGCGGAGGTTGCAAACACATATATCAAGTGAGTATTGTTGACTTGTCTTGTGTATATCAATTCTCGACGTACGTAACTTATAATTTTTTTCGTTATATCTTAGGATCTTCGAGGACGAAATGCGCTACGTAAATCCTTCACTAACCGAAACGGAGTTAGAGAGTGCTTTCGACAACGATTTTATGGTGTGGTTTGGCCATTATGTAAGATGTGACAAATTTATATTTAATATACATTTACTTGACTAAAAATGGGCTTGCAAACCTAAAAGATTGTGTGGAACAGGTGATTCGCCCTTCTAACAATGATTTGAACCCGTATATCAAGTCGCTTGCAGCCGGGCCTTTAACTGAGATTGAGACATACTCCGGGTATTTTGTGAATGGCTATAGATTTCACACGACTGATCTTGATGGCGAGCGCGCAACTGTGAACAGTGGTGTGTGCATAAAAGGCTCGGTCTATGGTAGAGATGTGCAAGACTTTTATGGGCGTCTACAAGAGGTGTGTGTGCTGGAGTATGGAGGGTATCCAATTAAGAAGACAGTCTTGTTCAAATGTGAATGGTTTGACTTGTCTGCTCGGGGAACTTCTATTGATACAAACTTCAAGTTGGTATCAGTGAACCAGACAAGAAAATATCAGAAGTATGATCCGTTTGTTTTAGCGAGTCAGGCAGTTCAAGTGTTTTACTGCCCCTATCCCAGTACGAACCAAGCAAAGAAAAACTGGTTGTCAGCATGCAAAGTCAACGCAAGATCAAAGGTTGAAGTCTCCACTGCCGCATCTAACTCAACATTAGATCAACCGTTTCAAGAAGAGGTTGTTTCTATTACGTCTACCCACACAACTGTGGACATTGACCCACCAATTCTTGTTCATCCCCTCGGTGGAATCGTTGACATTGAAGATGACGATGACCCAGAAGACGACGACCAACCGTTGACATTTGATGACGACGACAGTAATGATGATGACAGTAGTTGAGGTTATTTGGCAATGTATTTGTTTATGCTTGTTATTCATGTGTGATTAGAAACTTCCTGCAATTTACATACTGTCTATACTTATCTTAATCAATTTCTGTGACATGAGTGTTATTTTGATCACTGTATACAGGTTGTGTCTATACTTATTTGAATCAATTTGAAATAGGTACCATGTCTCATCGTAGAGGATTGTTGGGGTTTGGTAGTCGGTCTTCTGGGCCTGAGCAGGAGCGACAGTCCTCCTCAGGCTCTGGGCCGTATATTTCCGCGACTCCAGAGTCTGGTTCCCCTCCACAGAGCGCTGCTGCATCTGGGTCTAGAAGGCCCAAAGGCAAATCAGTGGCACAGATTAGGGCCGAGTGTGCTAGGCGCGACGGGGGGATCCTCTTTCAGAGGAATACTGTTGGGTAAGTATTTTTATTTAAATCATTATTTGTCTATATCAAGTAATTCTTTAAATTATTTTGATATATTGGTACAGTAAGTTGATCGAGCCCCCGGGGATCTCCACCTGCTGCACGAACTCGTTTAAGAGGATTCCGAACCCAGGCGGGTACACGTGGAAGTTAACTCTGCCAACGGTGCAGGAGTTGTATTTTGAGGAATTCAAGGTAAATGAATTTCTACTATATATAAATTTAGCATTATATATTGTTAAAATGTTATATTAATTTCACCAATATATTCAACAGAAATAGTTTGCTTGGAACCCTGATGATGAGGCTGATGTGAAAAATATGTGGTTAGAAAAGGCCGCAAAAGGTACAGTGACAACATGAGCGAGTATAAGAGACAGCTCAAGCAGAAGACCGAGGCAGGGGAGATGATGGAGACACCGCTGGGCATGTCCGACACCTTTTGGACGGGACTCAAGGCATACTGGGATCAAGATGAGGTTAAGGCCGTCTCTAGGCGCGCACGTGAGAACCGATACTCTGAGCCCGATGGAGTTGGTACAGGGATCAGTCGGCACGTTGGAGGGTCTCAGTCGAGTCGTATTCTGCAGCAGAGTCTGGTTAGTAATTATCGATTAAGTATTTATCTAATAAATATAAATATTAATATATATATATATATATATATATATATATTACCTTATTTTTCTTATATAAATGCATGAACAGCTCGTGGATGGTGAAGTCCCCCCAACTGCATCTAACTACAGCACTTTCCTCCGCCTACACATGTACGCAGATGGAACTTTTGTGTCAGAAAAGGATGCCAACCTTGATGTAAATGTTTAAGTTTGAACAAATATTAGTAATACATAGTAAAATGTACTCCCTCCGTCCCGGCTTTTGGTATCCAGTTGAGAACGGCACGGGTTTTAATAAAGTGATTGATGTGTTGTGAGTGGAATAAGGGTCCCACATTTTATGTGAGAGTTAAAATAATTAAAGTTGAGTAAGGGCTCCACCTACTTTTACCAAGAATGGAAATGGATACTAAAATGTGGGACGACCAAAAAAGGAAAGTTGGATACTAAAAGCTGGGACGGAGGGAGTATTTATTTTATAATAATTGTGTATTGTTATGTATGAATTAGGCGGAGATTCATCGTGTTGCTGCTGAGACAGGACGAGAGGACCGACTCGATGAGGTCTACTTGGAGCTCGTACGTCCCGGTAGGTCACGACTGTACGGCACTGGAAGTGCCGGTGTGAGCCAGTTCAGTAGGGGGTCTACCAACAGTACATGCTCTTCCCAGATGTCTCAGCGGATGTATGAGACTCGGATCTCCACACTGGAGGAGCGTCTCCAAAAGGCTGAGGAGGATAGGGCGGCCGAACGAGCAGCACGTGAGGCCGAACGAGCAGCACGTGAGGCCCTTGAGCAGCGGATGAGTCAGTTCGAGGAGATACTGAGGCGGTCGGGTCAGCTACCTTGAGCATCACTTCTATGTATCTATATCATGTTGAACTTTTTTTTTTTTTATGTTATGTTTCTGAACAAACACAATTACACTTGAACTTTGTTTAACATTTGTGTTTTGTTGAACAATTTAATTGTTTTATGTTTTCAAATCGTTCTATTTATTGTGAGTGAATTCAAGGTATGCAAATGAATTCAAAATACATTATAATTACAAAATGAAAATACTTATAAAATTAATAACATATTGATTAATAAATAGATATATTGTTTCGACATAAAAATAAAGACATATATGCAAATGAATTCAAAAATACATTAAAACTATCAACTTAAAATACTTATGATTAATAAACTATATTGATAAAAAAAATAAAAAAAAAATAAAAAAAATTAAAAAATAAATATTTATTTGCCATAAAAATACGGGCGGCACGAGACTGGTCCGTAATTAACAACATTACTTGGATATAATCTCCTCATATTCAAATGTTATGAATATATGATATATATTGTATATTGAAATAGCCTTTAAATGATTTAATAGGCAATAGATATATCAATTATACGAGTGTTCTCTACTGGAGACAATTGAAAAGGAACTTCAAGGTTAAGCGTGCTTGACTTAGAGCACAACTAAGATGGGTGACCCACTGGGAAGTTCGCCTAAGGTTTGAAATATTATATAAATACGAAAGTATTAGTGGAGATAAATAAATAAATAAATAAATAATTTAAATAATTATATAATTTAAATAATTATTTCATTACCGGCGGCATACTGCCGCCGGTAATTGGCGGCGGAAAGGACCGCCGGTAATCTCCAAACATCGACGACCATCGATGTGGTGGTGGTGATCACCGGCGGCAATGATACCGCCGCTGGTTACCGGCGGCTTGTAGCCGCCGCTGATTACCGGCGGCACTGACCGCCGGTAAACGTTCGGGAAACCACCTGAGCTTCCCGAGAAACTCCACCGGCGGTAGGGCCGCCGCCAATCTCCGGCGGCTGAGCTTCGCCGCCGGGATTCACATCTCCGACGAGATGAATACCGGCGGCACCCTGCCGACGCTAATGCCGCCGGTAATTGAATCGCCGGCGGCCGTCCCTTTTTTACCGGCGGGAAATGCCGCCGGTAATCACTTATTTTTTTGTAGTGATTTTAAAAGAGGTTTTTATTAGAACATCTTTCTATATACATATATGTATATATATATATATATATATGTGTGTGTTAGAACGTTCGAACTTTCGATCCTGTTAGAACGCTCGAACTTTCGATCCACATATAATATATATATTATATGTGGAAAACAATCGCTAAGGAAAGCGATTGAAAATGAAATTCATATTAAAACAATCCAAAAAGTATCAGCATAGTTAGACATCATATAATATTCATATTAAAAATAAATAAGTCAAAGTTTGCATAATTTTTTTAAAACTTTTAAAATTCGTCGAAAAAATTAAAATATGTCCAAAATTTGTGTATTTAAACGCCGCTAAAAATATTAAAATATTTTATATGCGTTGCATTAGGTGTAAATGTTAATTCAAATATAATTTGCCAAATATATTTTCAATAGCGATCATTGATTTATTTCGTCACAAGATAATAAAATAATTTCATTAAATAAATAATACAATAGGCGTGCGCGACAGCTCAATCAGCTTAATTTGACTGGTTCATCAAACCTAGAGTCTATTATTGATCTAAAACTTGACTTATAATTATCTGCATTTTATTTTAACGACGAGCGGTTAACATGTGCATAAAATGACATAATTGAATTTTTTAAGAGAATACTTAATTAATTATGTACATCATCGCATATTCTGTTTTTTTTATCTCATCAATATTAAATGATCATGGATTAAATAATTAGAGGATAAGTATGTAGTAAGAGTTTGCAAATTTATAAAGACAATCAAACACTTTGAAACAATTAACAATTTTCAAACGTCATTTGGAACTGTATAAGCAATATACTACGTATTAATGAATAATTAAACTAATTATTGTAGTTGAATTGTTTTTTTATATTCTAGTTGATATTTTTATTTTATTTTGTATTTATTTATTATAGTTGAATTAGCATTGTATAAATAAACGGCTAGGCAGTAGGAAGGTGTGGGGTTTGCCTAGGCCCTAGGCGGTTCTCGATTTTCATGTTACTTTTTAGTTTTTACTTTTAGCCTTTGTCATCTTTAACTTATTTATTTTATTATTTATTTAATTGTACATTTAATTTATTAGACTTTTTTTATTAACTTTTTAAAATATGCTTAATAATGATTATTCACTTTTTTTATTAAAAAATCTTACTAATTAAGTTGTGCTTTTTTTATCATTTATTCTATTAATTTTCGAACAACAATAGTTAATGTACAAATAAATAAAACTTTCATTATAATTATCTTAATATTCTAAACACAATCAAGACGACGAAATCCAACTAAATTATAGAGATACTTCATAGTTCCATTCAACCAGTATATCGGTGGATTTAAATGATTCAAGAGACCTTTGATTTGAGGGAGTTAATAAATAAGACTGATAGAATAAAATATGAGTGTAGAATGATTAAATAATCAATTTAATTTTATAGTTATAAATGATTATTCAATTGAATGATTAGAGTGTAATCGAGTTATCAATCATTAACGAATCATGTAAATTAAATTAAATTAAATTGTTTTCTTATTAATTATATTTTATCACTCAAACCAAATATCTATATAGTGTAAATGAATTGTAACTTTAAAATAACATACAAATAATAAATAAATTGAGTTTTTTTCTTGAAAGGTCAGAAAAATGCGCTTATTTTGTTAAGCTTTAATGCTTTATAAATAAATTTGTGACTACCTCTGCCAAAAATAAATAGCGGCGCTCTCTGCTTTTTGCCGACAACGATATTTATATGAAAGAAAAAAGAATAAATGCGAAACACATGGATGGCATATATAAAGAATTAATCCTTTCCTTTTTATTGGGTGGTGCTGCAATCATAGTCCCTAAAGTGGAATATCGCTTTTGAGTTACAACCAACATTATGCAATCGTAACAATCATTTTTTTTTTTTTTTTTTGGAGAAATTGAGGAGGGGGAGCAGTGGAGTTTGAACTCGGGATCTCACTGTTCACACACAGGAGATCGTACCGTCTGGTGTTCCCTTGGAGACCGTAACAATCATTTTTATGTTCACGCGCACCCAACGGTGGAATGTATGAGGGTGTCGGGCACCTTTGTGCGCCATAGAATTTACCTCACTTATAATCGCACTTGAATGCTTTAGCTGTCAAAAATTTAAACACTAAACTCAGTCTAATACCAATAGAAGAGTAATCGCATAGGGTTGGTTTGCTAGAAATAATTAAGGTGTATAATATTCCCCGTCCTATAACAAATATCCTGATTTTATTTTTGAGTTGTCCCATAATAAAAGTCATAATTATATTTATCTCACAAAATAAAAATAGGCTCCACCACTTTTTATTTTTTACTTTTTAATCATACTCACCTAAATTTTCGTATGTAAACAAATTAGAACACTTGTTTTGAGACTGAGGAAGTATATATTAAGACATCCCAAAAAGAAATATGGAATCATCAAGGTAGGACGAATGGAGTATCTATTACGTCCTAATATGTTTCCCTTCTATGTGTTTATACAAATATTTTGAATATTGTATACCATATAAATGTGATATGTAATACAAATTTTAAATATATTATTTATTAATTTTATCCAATAAATTAATTATCAAAATTTAACTCCTTTACCACAAATTATTTTTATAGCACATAATTTAATATATAACTAAATATAATATTAATATATATATTTTTTAAAATTAATAATATTGATATATTAGATATAAAAGATATCACATTCAAAATATTACGCTTTAAATATATTACATTTCATCTCATATACCATAGAATCACCATACTTACCGAAACTCAAATCAAACTCAACTCTTTGTATTTTAACAAACTTCGAGTAATGTAATATTTTATTCGTTCTCACAAAATGTATCAAGTTTATTTTTAATAAATTTTTCACTCATAATAAAGTGAGATTTTTAATTCACTCACAACACATTCAACTATTTTATCGTGTCATTTACAAATGAATATATTTTTATAAGGACCGAGGAAGTACTAATTAATTTATATTGACAAATTTATCTAGCAAAATAAGATATTTTGGTACGAGTTCAATTCATATGTATCAATCAATCCATCCCGATAAAAGCACACATAAAGACAAAATTAGAAAAGAGAAAAAACTACTAGTATTAGATAAAAAAGAAAAAAAAACCGAAAAACAACTAACTCCAACAAAAAAAAGAAAAACCAAAAACAGCCTGAAACCTACCCAAATATATATATTTCCCTTTCTAGGCAAATATAAATTAATAGGTCGGCCCTTATTATAAAGCAATGGAAAAAAGAAAAAAAAGCTATCCATTTTTTAAGCTCCAAATTTCAACAGAATCCGAGTTGACCAGAATCTTCCATGTTCCACACCACACAATTCAACAAGGACACAACAAGTGGTACCTCACGCTTCGGTCATCGTACACGAGCTCAAACCAGCAACTGTGCGGAAAGCGCAGCTTCAAATCAAGCGTCAGAAGTAGCGCCACCTGTTTTTTCAATCAGCCGTCTAGAAGAATTCGACAATTAAACTCCTAAATCCAAGGGAATAATTTTCGTCTTTTTGGCTTGCGGCTTTAGACCACTGTTAATCGAAGAATTCCGCTGTGAAAAATTCAGATATACTGTGTTTGACAGCTTGTTTATTTATACACCGGTTTTTTGTGGATTCGTTTTTTCGTGATCGGGTGAATTCTCGCTAGATTATGGGTTCGCAGAGTAATTTTCAGATGAAGGTGGTTCCAGGAGAGTTCGGCTACGTTCTCCAAGATGTGCCTCATTTGTCCGATTACATTTCCGATCTTCAGGTAATATGCTGCGTGTGGATTCGTGACGCGCGGTATTTTGTGGATCGTGTTTTGTTTGATGAATTGCAGTGTGGGAGGGAGCTTGTATGAATCTGAATGCATGAGGTGTTTTGCTTGAATGTTGTATTTTGCATCGGCTAATTTTGTTACTCACTCTTTTTTATCCTTAATTTTATTCGTTTGAGTTGCGATTTGGTCCTAGTTTTTGGTGATCATACTCTAATGCGCTGGATTATTTGTTCGATTAGATTATGCTACTTGACTGAGTGTGTTTATTTTGTGTCGGTGTTTTCAGAATTCCAGTTTCATGATTCCGTTTTCGGAGTCGTCTAGCATGTTGTTTAATGTGTTGTTGGATTGTGTCGTGGACTTTAGTTTGGTGGTTTTGCATGCAAGATCATTATTAGATCACTTTGGGAGTTTGAGGCAAAAATTCATAAGGTGTTGTGGGCCGTCTTAGAAAATTTCATTGGGAGCTCCACTTAGTAGAAATTTGCTTCAGCAGATGCTGCCTTCTCGTCAATCTTCAGCTCCCAATGCCTTTTCCTGTTCTTCGTCACTTTGAGTTTGAGACTTCGAGAAGGCAAGTTTTGGGCGATTCAGTTCGGTAATGGGGGATTTTACCCCTAAAGGTCCTCTTCGGCGGTGAATCGGTGATTGGGACTTTTGAGTTTCGCACAAGATTCAGGTGTTTTGGCTATCCTATAAGCATAGATAAAATAAAAAAGAAAAAGAAATTGATTGGTGGAGGCGATCCCCATGAGTCTTACTCTGTCCGCCACGCTGTGGATAAATCTTGTGTATGTAAAGAGTTAACTCATGTGCTGCATGTGAATATTAGATGCACAAGTATACCTTTTTCAAATATCTATGCATCTAAGAAACCTAGAATTCTGTGGTTTAGCTTCAGTTTGCATGTGTATTTTGCATTACAATGTGAATGAGGATTGGAGATATTGATTGTTGGGATCATAAAGAAAAATATATCCTAACTGATTCTTTTTCCTTGGTACGAGTC
The DNA here is from genome assembly GCF_028751815.1 of Salvia miltiorrhiza. Classification (NCBI taxonomy): domain Eukaryota; kingdom Viridiplantae; phylum Streptophyta; class Magnoliopsida; order Lamiales; family Lamiaceae; genus Salvia; species Salvia miltiorrhiza. The sequence continues at coordinate 55,477,421 of NC_080393.1, forward strand.
TATCACATTTATCAGTAAATGTGAAATAATTGTTCTGTAAATATGCTTCATGGATACATTGATTTTTCCACTATCCTTTTTTACCTTAACTTCTTAGGAATTGACTGCTCAAAGTTGGTTAGTACTCCCTCCGTCCCTGAAATAAGTTCCTCTTTTTCCTTTTTGGGACGTCTCCCAAATAAGTTCCTCTTTCTTTCTTTCCATTTTTGGACAACTACCCCACCACTAATAATACTTTATTTATTCTTACTTTTCACTTTTTCACCACTCCCAATACTAATTATAGTAACACTTTTTCACCTTTTCACCACTCCCAATACTCTAATTATTACATATTTTTCTCCAGTATCAATACACTTTACCACTTTTCCTTAAAACCCGTGCCGTCCCCAAAGAGGAACTTATTTTGGGGAACGAAGGGAGTATTTAATTCCACAGCCAAGGCTTTATCCGGAACCTTTTGTGTGTTCTGAGTTAAATAATTCTCATTTAACATAGCATACTTAAGGTGAGAAGTATCCCATAATAGGGAATAATAAAGAGATGAATTGTAACAGAAATTTGTACTTTTTTGTACTGGCATGGATTTGTTTAAGCAGTCTCTTTTAGGAAATATAGAAGATGGTAGGAGGACTAACTCAGTCTGGTCCCATGTGTCAATGATTTCATTATTGTTTTGTACCTTTTGTTCTAAATTAGTTTCAGTGCCTTTGTTCTTTACTTATTCACTTTTGTGCTTGAACATTTGTCAGACTTATCCCAACCCCCTACGCTCCAATCCCGCATACTCAGTGGTTAAGTGAGTTGAATTTTCTTTCGTGGATCTCGTTACTTTCTCACAATTGTATTATTGTTGACAGTTATTAATAATGCGTTGTTACCTCTGATTACAGGCAATACTTTGTTGACATGGATGATAGTATCCCTGAAAAGGTATGCTCTAGTCTGCAGCTTTGTTTATGTAGCCCGGGTTATAAGTGAGGGAGTTGCATTTATTCCTTTTGGTTTGGCTTTAACTCTGGTTCTGCCTAATGAATCTAAGCATGTTCGCACTAACTGCTTTAAGGCTGAAATGGGGCTTCTGAAATGATAAGGCGCCCATAGGTAGCAATGTCATAGACCAATACTACCCTACTGGAAAAGGGAAAACTGTCCTAAGGTTTGGAACTGAAGTTGATTTTGTTATATGTTCTCGAATGCTGGAGTATAAATGTCTTAAAAGGCGTCATAATTTAAACTTTTAGTTTTCTCTAACAATGTAAGATTTGAAAAATTTGTGTCCCTGGGCTGCTTATCATTTAATTTCATGTGACTGATATACTCCCTCCATCCATGAAAGAACTTCCTAGGAGGGAGTGACACGAGTTTTAATAAAAAGGTTGTTGAGTGTATTGAGAGTGGAGAAAAGGTTGTTGAGTGTATTGGGAGTGGTGAAAATGTGTTGTAATTATAGTATAAAAATAAGTAGGAAGTTTTGTTGTGGACGTCCCAAAAAGGAAAAGTAGGAAGTTCTTTCATGGACGGAGGCAGTATATGTTTTGTAATATATAGATCTCCAACCTTTTTGACATAGTATACATTAACTTTCCATGCCAACTCAGAGTAATTCATTCTTATACTTGGTGTATTTTAAATGATAATGAGTGTTTCAAAATTCAATAAGTCAATAAGCCACACTATGAATATTTTTACAGATTGTTGTTCACAAGGATACTCCAAGAGGGGTACATTTTCGGCGTGCTGGACCTCGTCAGCAGGTACTACTACTACTACTACTACTACTACTACTACTACTACTACTACTACTACTACTATTATTATTATTATTATTATAGCTAAATATGGCTATATTTTTACTGAGTCTGCAGGTCTATTTTGCATCAGATGACGTACTTGCTTGTATTGTGACATGTGGTGGTTTATGTCCTGGGCTAAACACGGTGATCAGAGAAATTGTACACAGCCTTGATTATATGTATGGGGTCAGCAAAGTCCTTGGAATAGAGGTAAGTTGTCTGTTCGTGAATTAATTGCATTTTTACAATTTATCTTTTAGATTTCACCACTTACATTTTAAATCATGAAATCTGGTCAAGACCTGTCAGCCTTTTCTTTGTATCCCAGGAGAGTTTGTTTAAAAAGGCCTAATCTAGACCCTTATGCCTGTTTTCTGTTTTGAGATCCTGGTACCTTTAACCTGTCAGACCTACATCTTTATCTTTCTGATCGTCCAGTTTATGCAATGCATCTTTTTGGTCATCAGATATGCTGGTATAAAAAAGTGCTAAAGTCTCATATTTTCTTCAGTGCAGTTTCTTTGTTGAGGTTAATTAATTTTTTGTACATATCTATAATCTGAAAATGGTGGCATCTCTTTTCTTAGGGAGGCTATAGGGGTTTTTATTCAAAGAATACAATTAATTTGACGCCAAAGCTTTGTAACGATATACATAAGCGTGGTGGGACAATCATTGGATCTTCTCGAGGTGGCCATGATACCACAAAGATTGTTGACAGCATTCAGGACCGTGGAATTAATCAGGCATGTGTCAGCTTGTACTTGACGCAGCAAGAATCTAAGATTTGTCTTTCTGGAAATTACATCCTTCACATAATTTACTGCTGATGCTTGGCTTTTAATAAACTGCATGTTTGGCTCTGATGAACAGTATTACTGGCTCAGGTTTATATTATTGGAGGAGATGGCACTCTAAGAGGAGCAAATGTAATCTATGAGGTATTGTTACTACCTCATTGATTAGTTCATTTGTGAAAAGCCATAGCATCATTGATTAGTTCATTTGTGATCACAGAGATGTACCATATCTACTCTCCAAGATCAAACAATATTACCATACTTCTCAAACTGCTTTCTGATGAAAAACATAATATAATGGGAACTTCAAGTTATGTGGTTTGAGATTCACGTTTTAGGAAAGTCTATATAAAAAATATTCGACTAAGATGGACTCCAAGAAATACTTAGAGCAAATTTTAAGTGATGTTTCTTTCATGATGTACTGTTACTTTCTCGAACGGATCTTACATGTGATACCAAAAAATCAGGAAATCGTTTGCACACTATGTGAAAAATTTAAGTGATGTTTCTTTTATGTTGTACTGTACTTTCTAGAATGGGTCTTGCATGAGATGCTAGGAGATTGTTTGTTTCCGTCTTTTGTAAAATGCAGCATTCTGTTGGCCTTTTATTTTACATATCCTTCAAAAGAAATTAATGCTCTTGATTTAACTACTACCTATCATTTTGAATTTATCAACATAGGCATTGGGTTACTAGCTTAGTAGCTTACTAGAGAGTATTTCCTTCCTGCTATTGTTGAATGGTTAATACAGTATGAACTTGCTCAGAGATTTTTTTTTTGATTTTCTGATTTATGAAAGGCTTGTGAATTTTTAAAGAGCTATCATTGTTCTTGAGATTAGCATGTCTAATTTGTTTTGCAGGAAATCAGAAAACGCGGTCTAAAAGTTGCTGTTGCTGGTATCCCCAAGACAATTGACAATGACATTCCGGTATCAGTCATCATACATCCAATTAGATAGACTTCCTTTTACCTTGTTCCTCGTATTGATTTTTTTAGTATCAAATTACACGGTTAACTGTGAGGAATGAAGTCTGTTAGTATTTTGCATGCACCTCTGAATAACAACTTAGCCTTCGGGTCTTCATGAATGATCTGTTGTGTTCCATGTTCAAAATGTGTTTCAACCAACTAGATTTCACTAGCAAAAAGAGATAACCTATTTTGTGTTGAATGGATCACCCCTCACATTTGATCATAGGCATGCGGTCTTGTGATTTTCTTTCTTTTATATGCAAACAATCATCATTCCTTTTCATTTTTGACAAGATCCCTTTGGCTTCTATTAACAGGTTATTGACAGGTCATTTGGTTTTGATACTGCTGTAGAAGAAGCTCAGCGTGCCATAAATGCTGCACATGTTGAAGCACATAGTGCAGAGAACGGAGTTGGCATGGTGAAACTAATGGGTCGATACAGCGGTATGATGAGTCTATACAACTAAAAAATCAGAAACATTATGGTGTAAAGAGTTGCACTTTCTAATTTAATTGTAGTTTCACAAAGGTCTTTCCGGAATAACTTGAGATGCCATTTACTATGTAAAGCAAGTAAGACGCATATCGTATTAGCATACAAATAGCTAAGGTCCTTATACAAACAAAAACATGAGTACCTAGCATAAGTTACTATTCTGTGAAGTCTTACAATCTGATCCCCTGTAGTTTCTTTTATGACGGCACAATTTATACATCCTTCCAAAATTGTCGAATTCTTTGTGCAGGTTTTATTGCAATGCATGCTACTCTGGCGAGTCGAGATGTGGACTGCTGTTTGATCCCAGAATCTCCTTTCTATCTTGAAGGAAAAGGGGGCCTTTTTGAATATATAGAGAAAAAGCTCAAAGAAAATGGGCATATGGTCATTGTTGTTGCTGAAGGTGCAGGACAGGAGCTTCTTGCAGCCAAAAATGAAGAAGATGCTTCAGGAAACAAGCTACTTCAGGATGTCGGGATGTGGATTGCTCAAAGCATAAAGGTACAGGTTATATTGACGTTAATTTTCAATTGCAATTTTTTCTTCCATGTATATTTTTTATTAGCTACTTATTACACTCAATAAAGAAGAGGAAAACATATCCAGAGATGAGGACTAGTGCAATGAGTCTTTTGCATTGTCTTGAGAACAAAAAAAGATGGTTATCACTAAACTTGTAATCTATTGTTGCCGTCACACATAGTTTATTAGTTAGCGCCCTCACTGTGATTGTATGTAGAGATGCTGACCTGTAATCCCATGGTTAATGTTTTGACCAAATACCATCCGTAGAATTACTATGGAACACCTTCAGGAACCTAGAACAGTATCAGTTGACCAAGACCACCCAAGTTGCTTAGTTTATCAGGAAGTCTTCTTAATTGCCCTTGAACCGGTAACTATATGTGTTCCCTTACATTTTCCATTCCCGTACGTTTATTAATTAGAGAGAACGATAGGAAAACTAACTTCTTTTTCTTTCTGAAAACCCCAAGAATTTTGTTTGATCCCATTCATTTTTCTTATTGATCCTGTTAACACTGTTATTACATACACAGAAAATTGGGATGTTGAAAGTATAAAAAACTTGGTAGGAAATGGAATACGAAATGAACATAAGTAGGTTTTTTCTTTTTGGCTTTTTGACTTTTTGGCTTAGATCATATAAAAATGAGCATAAGTGGAATCCAGCACTGCCAGATAATGTCTGGGTGATCTTATTGATAGTTGGTCCATATTCGGTGATGTTTGTTAACAAGCTGGTTTCGCTGAGGATGTGTTCTCTTTGATGGCTCCCTTGTTGCTATACTTTAATGGAGGCTCAAAGTAAATTCTAGATAGCAACACTAGGGCTGGGATTCAATTTCAGATTATCGAACTGATCTAATTTATTATACACTTTATTTTATATGTCATGTGTCAAAAACCTCCATGAAGAAGGTTATATTATTGGTGGGAGGCAATAAGCATCGTTGTTTTTTGTGTCTCTTTCATTTGTTCTCTCTGAGAATTTGCAGTACGAGATCATGTTTTCTAGATCTAAACCAACACTATGTCCGCTGAAAATTTATTAAGCTATGTTTCTCTTTTGACAGGAGCATTTTGCGCAGGAAACTAAAATGGCAATTACTCTAAAATATATAGGTTAGAATTACTTGTGTTGAATGCATATTAATTATCCTTTATTAAAATAGCGGCACTAATGTTGATAACATGCAGATCCAACTTACATGATCCGTGCCATTCCTAGCAATGCATCCGACAATGTTTACTGCACACTCCTTGCTCAAAGCGCGGTTCATGGGGCAATGGCAGGGTACACAGGCTTCACAAGTGGGCTTGTTAATGGCCGCCATACATACATTCCCTTCAATGTAAGTGATTTAAGTACAAAAAATATTTCAATATAAGTGATTTTATTTCAAAACATTTCGGAGTTCTAAAGGTTCTTGATTACTCATTGCTTAATTGGAACTCTGTGGGTCTTGCCTTTGCAACTTTGAGTGCTTCGATCCATCATGATTTTTAAATGAGGCTCTGAATACATGTCAATTTTTTGTATTCTCTCTCTTATATTATATTAACTTAGATTTAAATAAGCTAATCCTAGCAAGACCTAACTTATCACTCCTGATATATTTTTATGAGGTGCTGCGTCTAAAGCAGAAAAATCTCTAGTTTTTCAAATTTCATAAGTAAACCCAGATTAATGAGCGAACAAATATACTCCCTCCGTCCACCAAATTTATTCCTTTATTTGCTTTTTGGTCCGTCCCCCAAATATATTCCCTTTCTATTTTGGGACACTACCCAACACATAATTTAATATTTTTTTCCCTTAAAGTGGGACCCTTTCTCCACTATCCATACTCTCAAGGTGGGATCATTTCTCCATTATCAATACATGTTATTCATTATCAATACATTCAACAACTTTTTCAACCACTTTTATTAAAACTCGTGCCGAAAGCTTCTAGGAATAAATTTGAGGGACGGAGGGTATGTCTTATCGTCTAGTATTTGTTGTGCATTCCTCAGAGTCTTCAATATTAAGCATGAATAGGGCAAACTTTTAGTTGCAAATAACACAGGTTTTTTAATGCTCCTAGCTGGATACTATACAAACGTGATGGAAAATGTTTTTTTTTGGCAGCGTATTATCGAGAAGCAAAACAAGGTTGTCATAACAGACAGGATGTGGGCAAGGCTTCTATCTTCCACCAATCAACCAAGCTTCCTGGGAGCAAAATGTCCCAGTGTTTTGAATGCAGGGAATGCAGGTAATACAGACCCCGGTATAAACGAAACAAAAAACACTTGATTCTTGTCTACTTCCACATTCCGATGTATGAGTTATGTACTATAATATCGGATTGATCAGGTCAACTAGGAACAAATGACAAGGTCACCGGTCTATTAGGATGCCTCACCTGAAGCCATGAATTGTCTGTTGATTGTTGAAGTTATTTATTTATTGAACATTTGGGACCTAAAAAATACTTTGTACAATTATTACTCTGAAGTAATAAGATCAGGTCCTTGTATTAAGCTATATATAGTTTAAGGTCTTTGTGTGTTAATTATCTAGTTTTATGCTGAATAGTGAATATAGTTGGTGATTTCAGAGGATGATAAGTGTATAATTTATGAAATTAGCAGCTGAAAATCTCACTCTGTTTCTGTGTATAGTTTGCAACTTCTGTAACAACATAGGTTTCTCATCTTATCGTTGATTTTGAGCAATGTTTTTTTAGGCAGTATTTTTAAGCAATGTTATGAAACTGTTGTATGTGTACATAGTCATGAATAAAAACAAAATCAGGAATGCTTATTAACTAATGTATCAAATTAATATAGATAAAAAAAACTCCACATTGGGAAATTTACATTTGACATGTTAAAAATTACCTTTGAGTAGCTAACTCACATTCCTTACCGATGCATTAAACATAAAAATGTACAGTATATATGAATTCAAATGGGCATACAATGCATTGACTCCAAAAGTTCATATGAATTCAAAGGTGTATTATATTTTTTTTGAGTTCAATATTATGTATTTTCGTTTTCAATATTATGTATTTTTGTGTTTAATATTATTATATACTATTAAAGAGTTCTATGGTACTACGAGAGGACTATGATTGGGCATTATTATATACCTGCGCGTTCGGTTTGGTGGATAGAATAGATAAGATTGATAGGATTGAAGAGATGAATAAATAATCTTTCCAACTTTTGGATGATAAATAATCACTCAATTGTATAATTAGATGCGAGCCGAATTATCAATCATGGAGTACTTGATTAAGGTAAATTATTTTATCAATCACTCAAACCAAGCGTCTCCTAAAAGTATCAATTTTGATTTTAACCAATTGAAGTGTAAATATAAATGTTAACCCATAACAGTATTTTTTTTAACGAACCTTCATTTTAGACAAATTTAACTATTAGTGATATGTGTATGTGTAAAGTCAAAACATTGATTTCCCTCAAAAGAATCAATGTAAATTATTGTCAATAATAAGAAGCATTACATTCAATCAGATAATTGTTTAATGGCAGCTAATGTCACTACCCCAACATGCATAGGAGAGAGAGAGAATGCATATTATATCGCTCTCATCTACATTTAACACAACAGAGATTTATGTTTTAACAAAAATAAAAACACAACAGTGATTGATATAATCTACAATGAGAAGATGATCTAATGATTGGCCAGAAGTACAATGTTACAGCAGCAGCAGCATCAATCAAACCCTGTAAACACCCGAGGGATCGGCATTCTGCACGATCCACGGATGCTCTAGCAGTTTGTGCAGAGGCAGACGCTTCGAAGAATCCTTCACGAGCATCTGCAGATTTCAGAAAGATCGATTAGATATGAATTTGATGAAGAAACTATAGCAGAAAACTTGATATAGGCAAGTATGGGCTAAATTACCTGACTTATTAGATCTTTAGCTGCTGAAGAAACTACCGGCTTTGAAGGGAATTTTAAATCCACTTGGATAATCCTTCACAGAGCAAAAACACAATCAAATTGCAGATTAATAACAAATTAACAATATGTGAAATATAATGTTACAATGCGAAAGACGTGAAAGTTATGTGTATATTATATAGCAGTGAAGTTTGCTAGGATCGCGGATTTTACCTTCTGTACGTGTCTGCGTGTTCTTTTGCTTCAAAAGGTGGCAATCCATAGAGAAACTCGTAGCACAGAATACCAAGGCTCCATATATCTACACTCGCATCATGCTCCACACTCTCAACTGCGTTAAACATTTGGTGTGACTCAATAAAACCAATTTGGGAATACTTGAGAGAAAAAAGACTTTGCTTTGCAGAATGGCTTGATATTATTAGGTGCTCTTGAATTCATCTAAAATTGAAGTAAACATATTTGCCTACTTAACTCCGAATTGCATAAAGATTAGCTTACCCATCTCAGGTGGAAGATAATCTAGAGTGCCACACATGGTCCTCCTACGGTTGAATGTGTGGACAGACCAACCAAAATCTGCAATTTTGAGTTCACCCTAAACAATTGAAAACACAAGTGTCAAAATGAAAATGCTGCAGCGCGTTTCTTTCAACCAAGCACGAGGGATAGTTACCTGTGCTCCAACCAAAAGGTTTTCGGGTTTGATGTCACGATGTATAACATGCTTCCCATGGCAATATATGAGTGCTCGAGCTAATGATGCAATGTACTGCAACATGTCACAAAAACATAGTTCTTTGAGACAGTTATAACAGCATACAAATTCTAAACATCAATAAATGGAGCGTTTATCTGATCCCAATTCGGCAAGAAAATGAGAGGGGATCACTCACTGTTGCAGCGCGTCTTTCACTAAAATATTTGCATTTCTGTAGCTCTTTATAGAGCTCTCCCTTGGCAGCATACTCCAGAATCAAGTAAACTCGTTTCTGCAGTCGATGATCTTACGCTTTAATAAGCCTGGCAACATTTACTTCCAAGTCATAAACTATAAAAAATGCTCGATGATACCTGATCGTAGAAGTAACCATATAGTCGTAGTATGTTGGGGTGTCGAAGATGACTCTGTATCTCGACTTCACGACGAAGCTGGTGCTCAACCTGAGACTCTTTAAGCTGGCTCTTAAACAAGACCTTCAGTGCGATAACGTGATTGCTCTGCTTCAACCAACAATGAGACAAAATTGAGTTTTCTAAGCCCAAGTACATCATACACAGCCAATTTTATCTTTCCAATTTAGTTTCTAAAAGCTATTGATCACAATCACAACACATTAATGGCTGCATATCAAATTGAAATAGCATAAACCTAGGTACAGATCAGAGTAAGCTAAGCTCTACAAATACACAAGATTATTGATTTAAACAGCACTGACCCTCTTTTCTCTAGCGAGATATACATGCCCAAACTTTCCTCGGCCAAGAGGCTTTCCGATGTCGAAGTCATTTAGGGTCCATTTCTTTCTCTCTGCTGCTGTGCTCTCTGAAGAATTCTGCAGAAAAATGGAAATTTCCTTAACATATTCAAGCACATCAACAAAACTGCATCTCAGAGAGGGCGTATTTTGCTCATACAATAAAAAACTGACAGATTATGCTACGAAAACACAATGCACACATGGTGAACCACATGATTTCTCTCCGTCAAAAAAAAAAAAACACACCAGAAATAAAGAAGGAAATCAGAATCGTATTTTTCAAGACAAACTCTAGAATGCAAGAAATAAAAAAAGGAATGAATGAACCTCAGAAATTCTTCAAATTCCTGGACCAAAAATCATCAAACAACCCTAAAACAGATTTTCCGAAACAGAAAATAGAGATATTTTCACCGCCTACCTTGTGCTCCTGTTGAGACTCCGCCGCGATCGCCATCTCCGGAAAAACGCAGAAACCTCACACAGTGGACGTGAGAGAGAGAGAGACGAAACGCTGCAAAATGTATTTGAAATATGTAGAGAGAGAAGAGAGAGGAAGGATGTTTTTGGTTTTTATTGGCGTAATATAGCAACGGTCATATTTCAACAGTAGAGCTGCACATGTGGCATTGCCGCTGCAATCGCTTTTCAAATTATTCGTTTATTAAATTAAAAATTAATCGTTTTTCAAATAGGAGCGTCCCCTCACCGGGCCCATATTTCTAGTTTTTTTTTTTTTTTTTTTGTTCTCAATTTCCCAAAAGCCATGACACATTGTTTTTCTATTTTTCTTTTATTTAGTTTTGTTAAGGTTTTGTATATTATTTTGTATTGTGTAATAATTATATATGTACATAGGATTATACTTTTCTGGATCCACTTCATTTTTAATATTTTAATGTGAATCGAATTGGAACTTTAAATTTTAGATTGTGTCATTATTATATGGTTAAGAAACTACTCGTGATTGGGCAAGCAAGGATTAAGGATTTGTTTGGATTTGCTGAGTGTAGTAAATATGATTTGATAAAAGTGAAATTATACTGTTCAAACACTGAGAATTTTGTTGAATGATACTCTCTCCGTCCCACGAATCTTGACACGTTTGGTTTCGGCACGAGAATTAAGGAATTGTAAATTAGTGTTTTAAGTGTGTAGATAATAAAGTATAAAACTGATAAAATAGGTGAGATAAGGTAATAAAGTGATAAAGTAGGAGAAATAATGTAATTAAGACCCTTATTTTTGGACTAATTATTACCTTATTTGAAAATGTGTCAAGATTCATGGGACGGTCAAAAAATGAATACATGTCAAGATTCATGGGACAGAGGGAGTAGTAAAGTGGGCACTCCAATAGGCTCACTTCTTTTGGGCACGGAGATTAAGAAAACTTATTTTTTTAATAGAAAAGTGGTAGTAAAGTGGTGTGGTCCACACCAATTAAGTACAACTTTTTTACCCAAAAAGAAAAATGAGCCTATTGGAGTGGACGGAGGGAGTACAATATAATTCAAAAAAGAAGAAGTAAGATATAATAAATAAAATAATACTCCGTATAACTTAATTAAGTATTTGAATTTCATAATTTAGCCTGCGACGGATAACTCATCCACTTAACGTTAACTTGTTAAATGATCTAATTTGAAAATAAATTATTACCAGTTACAATTTATATTTATATTAGTAATAATCATATCCAGTCTCTGATTAACTCTATTTGTTAAAAGAAAATAATTAGTCTAAGCATATTTTGAGAAAAAAATTAATCTAAAAATAATTTACTTTTAAAAGAAAATAATATTTTGAGTATAAATATAAACTTAAAATTCTGATCTAAGCTCGATTAAGTTCATGAGCCTCTAAATATTTGATAAATAAAATTTAAAATTCAACTCGATAATAAACAAATCAAATTTGAGCATAAAAATATTTAACTCGACTCGATTCGATTGCATCCCTATCAGTCACGCACTTAGTTACTTTTACACGAGTGATAAATAACACTAAATAATATATAGTTGATTTGCAAAATTCATTAAGCAAGAGTATCAGATGAGGTTAAGCTTATTTTAAAGAGCTTGTAAAATGTGTTTTTTTTTAAAGCTTATAAGTTGTCAAAACGTTTAAATAATTGAGCTTACAAGCTAGAGAGAGAATTTTAATTAGAGAAAAAAACTTTGTTAAAAGAGCAAAATCAAAGAGAGATGAAATTAGTATACAATGAAAGTAACAAATTATATGAAATAATTGTTGCGTTAAAATTATGAAAAATAAATAAATTATAGGAACTTATTTTTCAAAAAGCTTATAAATTATTAAAACTTATTTTTAATACTTATATAAGTTGTTTAAAAACTTATTTTACCAAATACTTAATATCTCAATCAAAACACCCTCCAAGTTCAATCAAATCATTATCTTTCCAAAATAAGTAGTACTCCCTCCGTCTCACTAGAATTGACACTTTTGAGTTGGGCACAGAGCTTAAGAATAAAGGGTTAAGAGTGTAAAGCAGGTATGGTCCACTTATTTTATATGAGTAGAGAAAGTAGAAAGCGCATACTATTTTGAAAAAATGTCAATTCTAATGCGACAAATAAAAAAGATAAGTGTGTCAATTTTAGTGGGACAGAGGGAGTAGTATTTTTTAATTTATGAGAGGTCAAAATGGACCTTTTGCTGGGTATAAAAGCCCAAATGTGTATACACATGTATTAACAATCTTATTCTATTGGGCTCGGGCTTAAGACCATTAGAATCTTTTCGTTTAGAGAGAGAGACTCCATTCATCATCTCTCATCGTCAGAATGGGTAGCAGAGCAGTTATGCTTCTTCGAGCTAATCCGCAGTTCTTCAGCTTCAGAAACGGCGCTTTTCCAAAAGCATTTCAACCGAGTAAGCGATTTTACGCGGCGAAGTATAGTCTCGAGCCGCCGGATGTTCCGCGTTTGGCTGAGAAAGCTCGGATTTCTCTCTCCCCAAAACAAGTATGAATTTGCATTTCGTATTCTAATTGTTTGAAATGCGAATTTAGCTGCTGATTTTTCTTGTTATCTAATTAGTTATTTCGATTTTGTATTTTGTAGGTCGAAGAATTTGCTCCCAAAATTCGGCAAGTGGTAGACTGGTACTCTCTCCCTCTCTCTCTACAAATACGAGTTATGCGTTTTTAATTTGTGTATTTGTACGTTTATGGCGGATTAGGTGTAATTTTGTATAGATAATGTGTATGATACATGTTTGTTGGTGTGTGCATAAATCTATTATAGTGTAATTGAGTGGAACTTGTTACTCTTTCATAGTCTTTGGAGTTTGCTATCAATTTGGTTTCACTTGATTTTTCATGTGTTTCAGTCTCGTATATTATTTCACGAGGGTACAATACCATTGATGTTTTACTCATGGTATTATGTTCAACTACAACACGATATCCAACATTGTGCTGCTGCAACTTGACATTTAGGAATTAGGATCGTTTCTATAAACTTTGTGATTGTGTTTGGTTGGAAAGATTGGTCGAGGAGAAGGATTCATGGAGGCTCATACTTCAGGATAAGAAGAATTAGCAAAATCTCATCCTATTATGATTTTAATTAACGACATGAGTAGTCGTAGGGATCCAATAAGCTGCTGAAGGTCATATAAGAACAAGTCTTAGTATCTTTTCCCCCCCTTTAATGCTTTCTCGTTTTCTTAATTACGTGGATAAATCTTGTAAATATGTTTCAGTATCTTTCAAGGTTAGTGATTTCCTTTGTCCAAGCATTAGAAAATAACATTTGTTAGAACAAAAACTGGTTGTTTCTCCTACAGTGTAGTTGAGTGACTATTAATTGTAATGCCAATACTATGGATTCTTTCAATCATTTAGATTGTGTTTGGTTGGGAAGATTGGGCAAACAAGGGATGGATTCATGGGCGATCTTGTTTCAGGACAATTGATTTCCTCTCTAAGTTTAATATCAATATAAGTAGCATTAGCGAAATTCGCATCCTATAACGGTCTTATTGTATAACACAAGTAGTCGTAGGAGATCCAATCAGCTGCTGCAGATAATCTAGGAACATGTCTTTGTTTCATTTTTCTTCCTTTTATGTATTCTCCTTCCCTATTTCAGAGGATTATTCTTGTAATTATTTCCAGTACCTCTCGAGGTTAGTGGTTTCCCTTGTTTGTGCTTCTGGTATACTAGACAACAATATTTGCTAGAACAAACAGTGATAGTTTCTCTTACAATGTCGTTACTTGAATATTATATGATGTTCTCCGTGTTTTGTGATGGGAATTTTTGTTATTGCTAACGACACGGATTCTTCTATTCATTTCGCTTCATATGATTTCTATGAGTGTTTCATAGTCCACTAAGGAAGTGTTGCATTGTGAATATCGAACAGGTTTGGGCAGCTTCAGGCCGTAGACCTTCAGAGTATCGAACCAGCCATAAGAGCAGGTTATCAAATACTTGCTAAACCTTTTTTAACTTTCTTCTGCTAGTACATGATGTTGCGGGAATACAGAAATCATTATAGGGAAATTTTCATAAACTACTCTCTTCTTCTTGCTTTGCAACTCTATTTGTCTTGCTCTCTGTGAACTTAATTAAAACAAAATGTAAATGTTCTCTTCAATCATAATGAGAAAATGATATTGATGGCTCGACAATATTTTTGTTTTATTGTTAAATTATGTGTAAGCCATGTTGACGCAGCCTCTAATTAATTATTTGATCTTTAGAAATGGAATTTATTTGTTTTCGTGGCATGTACAGATACTGAAGGTGACAATCTGCGCGATGATGTGCCTCAAGTATTTGATAATAGGTAGCGAAATCCGTTCATAAAATGATTGAATTGTGACTTATATGAATCAAAAACTGATTTTGGATGTGTTGCAGGGATGCTATAATAGCCGCAGTGCCCAACTATGAAGATTCATATATCAAAGTTCCAAAGGTCTTAAATAAGGAGTAATATAGTTGGTTCTCATTAACTGACTTTGTTCATCATTTATGCCGGACATTTTGGCTTACCATTTTTCTTGTTTATATTAATATCCCTCTCTCTCTCTCTCTCTCTCTCTCTCACTCACACACACACACACAAACGCGCGCGCACGGAGAAGCAACACATTTACATACTAGTACTATATTTTTACACAACTTGTTAAAACAAAATTGGACTAACATTTTTATTTAGGGGTTTTAGTAAATAAAATTACGATTTATTACAATTTTAGTGTGATTTTTAAAGTGTGGCAAATTAAAGCACAACTTCCAATTCCATCTGCCTAATTATTTTCTATCATCGGATTGTTGAGTTGAAGCTTACGTGAATTAGTTTGCTACATAATATTAATATTACGACGTTTGTAATAAATTGCCAAATATTGAAAATTGAAGTGTAGATACAAAATACAATTTCTTTATAATCTGGAAAATAAAAAAAATCACACGAAACGATGTTGTTTAAGCCTCACAAAAACATCATCTTTATTAATCCACATAAGTTCTAACTCAACACTTCAGCAACTAGAAAAAGATTTGGAGAGACAAGACATGACTATTTAATTCGCCACATTTTAAAAATCACGTTACAATTACAATTTCAAAATATTTCATGTTTTTATTTGTCAAAATCCCTTTTTTATTTAACTTAAAGGTTGCATAACTTTTACCGAGCAGAATGTTTCTAGACTCAAGCTCAAGATTGAAAGGCACTATAATCTGAAATTGAAGTTTACACCTACTAACACACGCACAGTATACAGGTTACATATATCACACGTTCAATTTAATTTCGTGAAAACATATAAAATTAACACTAATTTATTATTATTTGTTGGCATACATAAATGGCATGACGCTCGAGGCTCTAAATATAAACAAGATCCTCTATTGCAAATAATATCCCATCTCCTTCCCTAACATCATCATGTATGAAATGTCATCATCACATATGTCGAATAATTAGAGATCAAAACACTATTTACAGTAGAGGAATGTAGAAACACATATGCCTAAGAAGCTAGTCTACCAACCTTTTCCCATTCCCCCCTTTTAACTTATTTATACCACTGTGCAAAATTCACCCTATTTCTCTAGAGGACTAACATTAACATGCACTACAAACAAAACCCACTTCAAAAAATCGATGGGAATTGGTGAGTTTTTGCTCAGTGAGTATTAATATTTATGATCGCCAAAACATAGTGAAGTCCTTACTGTACAGAGAGCGGTCTTGAATCTCCAGATTCGCAACGTGCCAATTTATGAGCTGCGACTGGATGCATTTACACAAAAGAAGTGCAGCGGGAAAGATCCACCATTCGTTTCCATCCCTGCAGATCATGTGATAATAACAGCTCTAGTAAATGTCCAAAGTGAAAAACGGATAAAGAAAAGTAGGGCGTTGGGCTCACATATTCAGTGGCTGGAAGTTTGGAAGTCGGCTACTTGATTGCGTACAATAGTGTATGTAACCACAAATAAATGCAACACCCTGTGCCGACAGATCCAGGCAACACTAAAATTAATCGGAGACCACTAGTAAACTGTTGGAGTAATAAGTAATTATAGAAAGAGATTTTTCCTATTTATTGACATAGTAACACAAAATCCTCAAAAGCAACTCTAAATAAATAAATCCTAATAAGGTGGAACCTTTTCGGTTAGAGATGTCCATCAACCACTTCGGTAACAGGTTTTTTTGTATGAAAATAAGTGGGATAGTAACAAAACAAACCTTTATGGAAGGGTTTGTTTTGTGAATTTGAAGGACTGTGAAAGTAGCCAGAGGCTGATATAGAGAGAAGTATTAGATACTGAAACTGAACAAAAGAAACTGTAACTTACAGTGTTTATCAAGGATGAGACGTTCCACAGAGCATACATACGTGTAAGTCCTCCTGATCGCCTTGGTCCATGACTGAATAAAGCATTGATTCCAGCAGGGAAGGGAATCAAAATCCCCAGGGGTAGAATTGATAACACGAGAAAGGACGTCTGCTAGGGAAAGTGAATACAGGTGGAGCAATGTGAGCAATACTAAACTAAAATCTCCTAGAATCAGGGTAGAGATGGCCAAACCGACAAGATCCTGCAGAACAATCCACAAGAGTTTTATCAGTAATAAGATAATAAATACAATCCGTCTGTACAGATAAATAGCAAGTGAGTGGGTTAACTGTGTGGAGAGCGAAGAGAGGGAGGTACCTGGTGATTGGCAGGTCTACTGTTGTGAACCAGAAAACATAAGAGAATAGATGCATCTCTTTTCTCATTGAGCACCTTCAAACTTTTAACATCTAAAATCCCTTGATAAATCTTCTGTCTTGAGTTATTCTCGGAGCTTCTTCGACTTTGGTCAGAGTCGATCTCGTCTTTCAGAGAGAAGAAACTCACGGCACTGACATGCAAAAGGAGAAAAATGAGGCAACAGCATCAAGTAGGCTAACTAATAGGTGTGAAAGCACAATATACAAATACATCGCAGATTCCCATAATTTTAAAAAAAAAAAAAGATCATTCATAACAAGAAGAGCCTCCACAATTTCCATCAAAGTAATAACTAAATCATTTTCCATCTAAAGAAAATACAGGAAGAAAGTAGTGACCAAATTATAGATTTTCCATACAAAAACCTTTGGGAGTTCTCATATATATATATATATATATATATATTTGAGCTAATTATTGTTAAACAAATTCGCAAACTTTTGGTAAACAAATTTGTAACTTTTGGCTATCCGCTATCTGTACAATTTTATCATATCCTTTTGAGTTTAACAAACTCTCAATTTGTTACAACTTAATGCATGATCTTAATCTGATTAAATTAAATGAAACATTTAACCAAAATGAGACTTAATAATTTGAAATGTATTAGTTGGGATGCAATATTTTCAAATGCATTCATCAAAGGGGCAGATTTAAATTCAATTTGATTTTGCTGAAATTAGGGGCCCGTGCATCAAATTGCTACGAACTGAATTCATTATCAGCCCTACTGAAACCAAATATATGGTTAGATCACACAAATTACTGAAGGTCGTGAGTTCTTTTGCAATAAACCTTATACATTATTACAAAAATACAAAAAATAGGCATGTAACCATAACTAAATAAATTTGTGCGCAAGTATACTGTGCATACCTTGACTGTTGTTCATTCTGAGGTGATTCATTAGGATGTCCAAATGATACAGGGTCCAGTTCTTCAGCAGAATATATCATAAGTCCGTACTGGCAGTAGCCACTAACTGTAACTTGAAATAAAGCAAGATCGACACGCACACCATAGATCCTTAATTTCGGATTTGCACAAGTTTCGAGCCATTCAATGACTGGGCGAAACTTCCTTTTCAGACAACCCTTGTGAGCCAAGCGTAATCGCGCATTCAAGCCAGCCACAAATCGGTACCAAGTAGTGGGAGGCACAGCCTGAAGAAAAGATGTGTTTCAGAAGAATAATGCATCTATTAATAAATACCGATGAAATGCCTTTTTCAGAGTTTGCTTGATTCAAAAAAGTGGTCTTCAGTTTCCTGTACTTAGACAACAAACCTGACTCATGATACTGGTGATGGTGTTGTCATTATGAAGTGCGAAAGGAGCCATGTAGCTCCCATTTCCTCCAAATATTAGAGAGATTGGAAATCTTTGACTGAGACAAGGAGGAAGGTCACTTCTCTTTTCATCGCCTCCAAGAAAAAAATCAAGATATGCTAGCATAAGATCTGGTGTTGCAGCAACCTAAAGTAACACATGTCAGCAATAATATGATTGAGGGGTATCAAATTTAAAGCTAAAAGAAATTGATTTCAAGGAAATGGTCAGGACGCACATGTATAATGGGGTTAGTTGCAAACAAACACACTCACAACATTCTATCCAGCACAAATCAATATAAACAAGGGTTAAGGAGCAAATACACCCCTCACAATTACAATGAAAAGCAAATAGGCCTCTAACCTTATGTTTTGTATTAGGTCCTTAACGTTCACAAATTAAGACAAATTGGGGCACTCCGTTTAACGGGGAGTTAACAACCATTAGATGGAGGGACTTATTTACCCCAATTTGTGAAAGTTAGGAACCTATTTGCTCCAATTTGTGAATGTTAGGGATTTAGTTGCACAAAACATAACGTCAGAGATCTATTTGCTTTTCGTTGTTAACATTAGGGGTGTATTTGCTACTTAACCCTATACACAAAATAAAACTCCTGCTAGCCCAACGAACCATGTTAAATTTTTAGCAAAGTTTTCATGCATTACAAATATTATATGAAAAGGGACTCTAAAGCTGGTATTTGACAATAACATGAATCACAGTTGAGATCAGTTAATGCTAATCAGGGAAAGTATCCTATATCTGGGAATAGTGGGACAAAACAATAGCACACCAAAGTGTTAGTCCCAGAATTTGTGCCAGAATGGTATGAGTTTTTCAAGAAAATGAAGGCATCCACCATGAGAATTTCTGCTGATATATGATTCTTGAGAAACTAACCTTTAATCCTTCGTACAGAGCACGTGAACGGCAGGAGCGCAAGCAAGCATGATCATATTCAGACCGTACAAATTCTCGAATTTTTTGTAGTTTAATTCTTCGTCGCCATTGTTGCCATGACCATGCAAGAGGATAAACGAGAACACAAAGAATAATATGCACTGACCCTTCCCACCACTGATAGGCAGCAAGCACATTGATCTCATCCACAAATGTATTATATGCGCCCTCATATCTGCCATTTCATAAGAAAAGTAATAATTTTCTCTAAATCAGCAATATCTCTTATAATTGGCAAGGAGAAAATGAATTGTATTTGCAACTTTGAATAATAAAATAAGCAATTGCAGCATATTTGCTCTAATTTGCCAAACAGATCAGAGCAATAATGACAGAGAAAACCTACACTATTTCTTTAACTTGTCTAGGAGGTGAATGAGGAAGATGCCAAGGTTCACTAAATGTATTTGGACCCATAAAGTACAGCCTGTGCATGTGACTCTGAGACTCCTCAGCTCTGTTAGTTTCCAGAACCTAGAGGCAAAACATGAGCTCAAAACTTTTATTCTTCACCAACAATGGGAGATTAATCTTCACACTCATATTTTATAAACTAAACGTTCGAGGTTTTACAGAAGTACCTCATTCAAAGACTCCAGGAAAGGGAATGAGTGATCTGTTAGAGAACCCTGCTGTGTAGGACCATGACTGGATACCTCATCTTCCCCAATGAACTTCACCCGTGCTACACTTAGCACCATTGCAAGCAAAATAAGGACACCTACAAAGAGGATGCTGAACACCCAGGGTCCACCAAATGTATATACCAACTCTTCAAGAGCCGTATAACAGTGTGGCAAGTGATATCTCCCAGAAATGCATTTGTAAGGACATGGTACCTCCGTAACACCACCTGTCAGAACAACAAAGAGGCCAGTTAATGAAATCTTGCAACTACATGCATAACATGGAAAACAAGGGGACAAAAGCAGAACTTTTGACTATCGAAAGGGTATGATATTTTGAGACCAAAGAAATAAGTAAAAATTTATTGTGGTTATCCTATGTTACTTGGAAAGGAGAGAAGATAACATCAATAACTCCAAGGATAATGAAAAGGGAGGACAGAAACTACATAACCCTCTGGATTTCGTGGTACCTCGAACGTGAACATAAACAGCACGATCGGGAAGCTCATGAGTTGGACATGAAGAACACAGGGATCTGTCTGACCCTGTAACATTCTTATAAGTGCCATCTGGACATTCCTGCAGTTATGTAAAAAAATAAAGATGTCAGAAAGAAAATGTTGACTGAAACCCCTTTTAAACATATAGTAATACTTAGTAATTAGTAGTTTCTGATCAGTGAGAATCCTTTCTGTTTTTTGTAGACAGATCAGCCTAGCAAATTATCAAATGACAGCAATGAGAAAGGATTTTTATATCCTATCTCAACCATAATGAAATCAAATTATATGAGTGCAGTGATTTAGTGACGTAAACATGTCATCTGTCCGTTGAACAATTTCAATGAATCCTAAAACATCATATAAGAACTTGGTAAAGATTACCTTAAGCACTTAGGTATATTGGGTATAAAAACCCCCTTAGTAATTAAAAAGAGTAAAACACCAAACTATGATTCGCAAAAGATGAAAGAATACTTGAAGACAGGTCAGGAATTATGAAATATGACCTCACAGAATATCCCATAAAGCCCCTTGGGACAAGCTTTTCCACTGACTGTTCCATCTTCACCCAGGAGACTCTGATAGCCACCAAATCCACCCCTATGGTAAAATATGTGAATATGAAACCACAGTGAAAAAGGTATATAGGAATAAGTAATAACAATGTGCTGTAGCATAAAGTAATGAAAAGCCAAGGTGCGCCAAACATGCATTCCCCAATGCATTCAACTTGACTAAACATACATGGTGAAATTATTAAGAGTCAATTTTTCATATTGCTTCTTTCATTGCAACTTCGGAAAAAAAATGCTAATTATCTTGTCAAGAAAAGCATACAATTGGTACGTACAAGGACATAGTTAAATAAACCACAGTATGCAGGATTTCTACTTGATAAATTCCATTCCACAAATTGAAAGAATTGAGGGGCAGCAGAAGAAGCATTCACACTAACCCCGCAAGAATGCTTCCATTCACTAAAGCAATAGGCCAATATACATCTCCAGTGGGAATATTTGACCAGTGAAAATGAATCCTTCCACCACCACCTCCACCACCACCATCCACGCTCCCATTACCTCCAGCGCTGGATAAAATGGCAGATTCACCAAGGGACAAAGTATGCAAGAATAACAAGATGGTACCACCAGATCCACCCCCTGGACCAATATGTGGAGCACCAATGAGGGTATCCCTTTTTTGGATGCTTCCTCTGGAGTTGTCCCCATCTGCTCTAACGGAACCTTCAATGTGCAAATTTTCCAATGGATACTCCAAGGAACCCATCACTGCATGGAGGGGTAAATGAACAACGGCAAAAGAAAAGCTAAAACTTTTGACTGATACTTGAGTTCTGGAAATATAACCATGCACTTAAATTAGAACTTGTACATGAAATTAACAGATCAATATCCATCAAGGGGATGACAAGTAGGTTCTTCAATATTTGTCCATTTAACATATACCACAACTGTGTTTAGTACTTCTTTTAAGACAACATGAGAGTGTTACTTATACTTCAGAGTGCGATATAATTAAGTTGCCCCCATAAAAACATACAATGGTACACACCAATTTCTACCCATGTTATAGATACAGATTACGAACCCTAACAAAATCTAATATGGACCGTTACACTTTAACATTCCTAGACACGAGAGATAAATTTCTCTACTTCTATTACTTAATCAATATGAAGTGATTTTGAATTACTCTTGCAGTAGAAGGAGACTTGGGTACTCATACTAGAAGAACTTGAGAATAGCCATCCAGCAAACATTTTACTAATAAACCAACATATATACCATACATTTTTTTTTATGTTGGTTTTTTTTTGTTTGGGGTGGGATAGACGTGATTATTCAACTGAAAATTTTAGCCAACCTAAAACACCTCCACCAGAAGTTGACATGGCCAAGCTTTCATTTCCACTTCCGCTGCCCAGTTCACAAGGTAAATCAGCATCTCCATAGGATGCACCTCCATCTATGCAACTGTCATTGTAACAGCCCATTCCACCTTGACCACCATGCCCGCCACCACTACCAAGACCATTTCCAAGTAATTTCCCTTGACCAATACCACCTTTGCAGCCTGTACATATACAAAATCCTAAATTGTCAAGTATGACATTGATGCAA
The DNA here is from genome assembly GCF_028751815.1 of Salvia miltiorrhiza. Lineage (NCBI taxonomy): Eukaryota > Viridiplantae > Streptophyta > Magnoliopsida > Lamiales > Lamiaceae > Salvia > Salvia miltiorrhiza. The sequence goes on from NC_080393.1 coordinate 55,500,276, forward strand.
AGTCTTCAATAATTTTACTTAACTTATGGATGCAATACAATAATAGAAACCTTTCCAATTTACACACACCAATTTTAGTGAGAGCGGTGAGAGTTATTTCTCAGCAGAAAAAATTTAAAGAAACAATGGAAGGCATAACAGACTGAAAAGAGGAGATGAGCCCAAGTCATACCCATTCCAGATGTGCTTATAATTCCAGAAGACTGGACGGTCACAGTCCGTGCTCTATGAAAAAGAACAACAGAACCTTCAACAAGACCTTGAACTAGTATACCCTCCACTCGACAAATCTTCACAACAAATAACAAAGTACGTAAGGAATCCATATCAGAAAATACAAATGGATGCTAAATCCAAAGAAGAGAAGCCAACAGGTTCTAAGCTGAGAACTAGTGGAAACTAAAATTAAAGCTGTTTTAATTTCTCAACAATAAATATGCACCTGCAGGGTGAAGGCGAGGGAAGAGTTAACGTTACAATCTTCGGGCGGGTGAAGCAGCTCAACAGGACAATTTTGCGAATCACAGTGCAGTTCGGGCATCCTAACAAGTAGAAACAAACAATCACCCAAGAGAATAGAACTTGACCATCTGCTGGTGAATTTTGGATGAACTGTGAAATTGGACACGCCAAGCATATAAGCATCTTTAAGTTATTTTAACCTGAACTATGGAACTTACACATCATCAGCAGTGGCATTTCTAAAAGGACCACGCAGAACTGATCCATGTCCAATCTTCATCATGAAATGAAGAATCAAAGCAACAATACCCAGTTAGTCATATAACAGATGTTGCATAAAAGAATATGTAGTTAAAGTCAGCTGCAAAGGTCTTCACGAGCCCAGTTACAGTGAAAAAAGCAAATTTCGGCGAACATCAACAAGAGTCATGCTATGTTAAGAGTTAACCAACAAAAAAAGAGAGACCCTTGTGCAGCCCATGTTTAAATAAATCCATAAAACAGCAAATTGTTTGAAAGCTTAGAAGTTTACAAGTAACTTGATACCACCAAGTGAAATAAACCAATAGATATGTTAGTTAATTTTATTTTTCCTCAGAAGAAGGGTGGAGGATGGAAAAACAGGGGCTCGTTTGGTTTTCAGTAAAGGATTATGTAGGATAATTTTTAATCAGGATATTTAGCGTGGATAATGACAGATTATTAATACTGAGTTGGTGTTTTCTATTATGGCTAAATACAGAATATCCTGGTTTAAGTTAATCCTAGGGAGGAGGTGGTATTATTGATCCTAAGAAATCTGGATTAATAATAATGGGTTGTGGGATTAAACCGGGTCATCCGCATTATTATTAAATAATACCAAACACAAGACTGATCTGTACTAAATTAGCTAATACAGCGTATTAGCCAATATCAAACACGCCCATAATGTACATAGATTTAGGTGGTGCTGGTATGGAGACTTGGGAAAAGGGGAATGGGACTGATAAGAAGATGATTGCTTGGTGATGGGTAATCATTCCCACTACATTTTCATTCCCAAAAGCAGGGAATATAGCCAGACGCAACAAATGGAGGGAACGAAAGGCATTCCCATACCAATTCCTAGCTACAATCATACTTGTATTCATTCTCCATTCCCCTCAAACCACCAAAATCCTCCTTAGATGCAGCATGGGAATGAGTAAAACTCAATCAGCTTGCTTCTACAGAAAATGTATAAAGGCTGCAAAAATGCAAGCCTTGGTTTACAAGAAGAGAAAGGCTATATTAAATTGAAACAAGCCTTGTAAACTGGATCTGACACTTTCAGGTCCAAAACTAGAATCCCTGTATTGCTAGGGAGCCAGGTTTTTATTGGCAATAACACAGCAAAAGTTAACATTTACTACAGTAAAAGCCTTGAAGGATGAATCAGGCAAGAAGAAACATATATTCATAGATGGCTTACTTTGATGCTAGAAAACAACGACAAAACTAAGTGTTGAGCTTCAATGCAATCTCCAGGACCGGACAAATTTAATGAACCTTGACCTTGAACTCCAAGGCTTGCATTCGAATGTATAAGAGAGGATTCCTGCCAAAAGGAAGATGGCAAGGAAGTCAATTTCCGACGCCATGTGCACAACACAATTGGCAGTCTAGCTTACTTACCCTTAGAACTAAGAGATTGCTAGCCCCAAGTAATGATGTCCCGACAGTTTCATCCCTGCCTCCATAAATTATCATCTTTGAGTTCCACATCAAAAACACTTTAACAGACAAGCGGAGAGCACCAAAAACCTAGAAAAATAATGTACAACTGAGTGTCATGTTTCTCAAGTATCTAACTCGCAAACGCATTAATATGTAGAAAATAAGCACCAGCTTTTACTAAAAAAGACACTGGTTTAAGCACCACCACACCATCAATGATATTGGTAAGTATACCAAAGCATGTCCAGCAATGCAGTAGAACCATGCTCAGGAAAGCATAGGGCAAAAGGCTCAGTTTGTCAGGCACTCCAATAATATTTTGTGAATTAAACAAATTAGCACTCACTCTTAGAGTAGAATCACTCATTAGCAGTTCTTCTGCGAACAGCTCAAACTCTGACATTGTATAATGTGCAAGCCCAAAGGTTAACTCTCCGCTTGAAAGCTTGATCTGTCCTTGAACCTGAACAAGGCTAGATTACATTTTCAAATGCGAAAGAAAGAGAAAACTACATAAGGTAACTGAGCTGATGTCTCTATAATAAGTTGATAGGCAGTTCATTCCTTTTAGAAGGATTAAAGGATCAAGTAAACAATATAAATCATATACCAAAAAAAGCTACACTGATGCTATAATGTTAGAGGAGATGCGAATATTCAGATTCCACTTACCATCACACGGCTCCATAGCAAGGGAACAGCAGCCTTTGCCCGACCGCAGATATAGACGTTTGTCAAAAATGGTTGAGGAAAGTCCAAGAGAAGTGTGTCCGTATCAGTAGATTTGTCATTATTGCTGATGATAAGGCTGCGAGGTACCGAATCATAAAAAGTACCAGCAGCACCAGCATTCTCAGGGCAACTGCGACTGCTCCCTCCTGTATCATACAATAATATATGATGTTAAAACTGACTGACTTATATACTCCATCTCATAGGAAGCTCGCCAGAGATCAAAGGCATTTAACTAGCAATCCTTAGGTACCACATCATAACAAATATTCCATCTTCACTATGATCAGTGATTCGGATGTCAAAAATAGTTATAAGTGCAAACCGTCAACCTGTCTGATAATAATTCTCTAAAGAATCAAACAAGTACCTTCACAATCAGCATTCCACTATTTGGTTAAAGCTTTAGGACAGATACAAAATTGAGCTATAAAGAGCGTTCTTACTTGTGCCTTGTGGATCAAGCTTTTGCTTCAAATCACTTAGCAATATGATATTCATAACACTAGATTTTAAGATTTCAAAAGATTATCAAAAGAAAAACTGAACTCAACGTAGATGAGAATGGTCCACTCAAGGTTTGTTAACAACTCTATCCTCATCAAATCTTTCAGACGCACACTACTTTTACTTTAATTCTCAGGGAAGAACCCAAGACATGAATGGGCAGCGACTAAGATGGTTCTCTATCATATGATCCGTGACTAGATCCTGCACTTTCCAGCCGGAAGGAAAAGACTGAAAGAGAAGGTGAAGTTGCTGATAGATACAAGAAGAAAATTAAGTATAATAACTGCCTAAGCTTTGAAAGTGGCAATCTTGGACAGGGTGACATTCACAACAAAAGACCATTAGAAGTAAATAACATGTTTGTCTCTTTTGAACTCAACAGAAAAACAAAGTGTAAGGCATGAGATTTCTTATCACATGATCAAAAGGAGAGTACAAATCCAGAATCACAATGAAAAGAGACAAAAAAGATAGTCTATGTCATACCATGTACATATATAGGTGGTTCATAGTGCCAGCTATATACATCAACTGATACTCTACCACCACCACCACCAGCAAAACCATTACCCCCACAAGCACTTATTCGGCCAATTCCAACCCTGCACTTTACGTGAATCAATGGACTGATATCAACTGAAATTTTAGGTTGAGCATTTATAATTGCTTCAGAGTTACAGCTAATAAGTTTACAAAAGATAATACTAATAGACAAGAAAGACTTGATCAGCAGAAGAACTGAATGAATTATTCAATTATATAAATCAAACCATCAGTGCCTACCTTTTCTATTGGCTTCAAAGTTGCAAAATATACAAGAATACAGGACCATCAGAACAGAAGAATAAAGAAGAAATAACACAAAACAACAGCACGTGGCAACTTATCTTTAGTCATCTCAAATAAACAAATATGACAGCCATTTGTGACACACATCAATCTCATGTGAATTATAGAAACCTGAAGCATACATGAAATTGCACTGGGGAGTAAATAGCTTCAAAACGTAATAATTTATAAGTGGCACTACAAATCAAACAATCCTGGCCCACAAGACAATCTATGTTGAGCCTATACAAGCAGCTAAATAAATGAAACAATGGCACTCTGAAATGAAAAGTTTATACAACTGATCCATGACTACCCATTATTTTACAACATAGATCAGGGACATCCCAAATTCAACACAAGTGATACATGTTAGCTCAACACATACATGCTGTTGTCCGAAAGCTATTCTACAAAGAAGTTTACTTCATTAGCTTAGAATGTGTTGCAATGCAACAAAGAGTGAAAATAGAAGACATTTATACTAATACGAACATCCAAAAAGAAACATTACCATCTTTCTCTACTAAAATCAGTTCATTATCAGGTGTTTCACAGCGCAGCAAATAGTAAATTACCTATCACAGTATAGCTCAGTTTAGAAGAGCTAGTAGTTGCATTAAAACATTTGAGACATAGATACTAAATGTTTGTCTAAAGTGCAAATGATGGAGTAATATGATACATTGTCAAATGTCAACAAACCCACAACTAGAAGGTTATGAAACTTCTACATGGGATACTAGAGCACCCAATCTCGGACCCAAATATGTAAAGCTATCATGATTAGTAGCATCAAATCAAAATTTGCAGGGATAAAGAAATACCAAAAGGCACTACTAAGTTTTGACAATCACTATCGTCCTTAAAAATTCCAAGCATAACTGCTAGTCTGGAACTCGGGATAAACAGCATAGCCATCACGAGAAAAAGATACTGAAATTAATATGCGATGCAAATTACAAATTACATGAAACGGGTTGATAGAATGACAATTCTAAATCTAACCTAAAGCACAAGAAAAGTATATCAATTAAAGAAACAAGAAATTTACATCTTTTTAGCCTTAATGTAGATGCTGCCTCCAGAACCACCTCCCCCTCTGGCACCTCCATCTCCTCCATCGGCCAAAATAATACCATTCACCTCCAAAAGCCTCGAGACCTCGAACATCACCCTCCCTCCTCCTCCACCCCCATAATCAAATTCCATACTCGTCGTCCCCCCTCTACTCCCATAATTCCATGGTTCCTTCAAACTAGACCACGAATAAGCATCCCCACCCCACACGTCTTCCGGAAGCTTAGTCTTATCCGTGGAACACGCCGCCCCCCTGCCCCCATGCCCCCCGCCGCCTCCACCGGTCCCTTGCGGGGTCCCACTAGTTTGCGGAGGTGGCGTCCCCCCCAGAGATGTCGTATTTACAGTAGAGCCACTCCCCAAACTCGCGCTATCCGCAATTACATGAAATGTACCGCAAATTATCGAAGAATTCTCGCCCAAAGTGAAGTTCCCCGTGATGTTGATCGAAAGCTCGCAACCGAGAAAAGATGAGCAGCTCACCCTCACATTCCGTGCAATCGCGAAGTTCCCCCTGCCCGCTGCATACACGTTCTCGCTCAAGTTCAAATCGGAGACTATTTCGCAAGTAGTGTCCAATGAGCCAACGCCGCCGATATGCTCGCACGAGAGCGACGGCGGATGAGGCGGTGGAGGCGGCGGCGCAGGCGGCGTGTAGTCCCGATGGAACAGCAGAATATCGGAATCGGAATCGAAATCCGACACCGCCGAAGCGAGAATTTCGATGCACGCTACCAGAATCACGAAGGCGGAGCAGATTAATCGAGGTGAAACAGTGCTCGGAAGCTTGTAAACCGCCATCGAGAGGGGTCAACAGTCATCACATCAAACGGCGCGGCGTCGAAGAAGCTAGAAGGATTTGCATCTCCGGCGAAGGAACTTCCAAATCAAAACCCTCAATAAACCGCTGCTGAAACTCGAGCTAGGCAGCCACAATCAGAGCTTACTACAGTGAGCTAGCAGTGTGTTTGGATTTTGTGTGCGCTGTGCTGTGCGAGATACACGAGATTGTGAAAATTATAGATAAGTGTATTCACGATTGCCGGAAGATAGATATAGAGAGAGAGGGGGAGAGAGAGAGAGAGAGAGAGAGAGAGAGAGAGATGCGCTGCGGAGAAAGTGATGTGAAGCTTTTAATTTGGGAGAGGGAAAAAAAGGTGGTGGCAGCACCAAGCAGTTCCATTCTGCTCTCTCCTTACGCAATTTATATGGAGTATTTATAGTTAATTTATAGTACTCCCTCCGTCCCGAATAAATGTCTTGTTTTTCTTTTTGGGCTGTCCCAAACGAAATGTCATGTTTCCTTTTTTGACAATACACTCTCTTTCTCTATATTTAATATTTAAATAATTTTCATCAACCTACTTTATCTACTTTATACACATTTCTTAATCTCCGTGCCGAAAAGAAATAGGACATTTCATTTGGGACGGAAGGAGTACTATGGTTAATTGTATTTTTGCATTCAAAATTTGCCTTAAATTAAACATTTCTTTTAATTGAACAAAACATCATTTTATTAATTTATATATGGTTAATTGAATTTTTGCATTCAAAATTTTCCTTAAATTAAACATTTATTTTAATTGAACAAAACATCATTTTTACTCTAATACTAGTATCAAATAAATGTTTTATATTTTAAGATATAGATTGAATCAATCTTTCTAATATTGAGATTGACGCCGATGAGGCTTTGCTCTAGTGGCAAAGTTGAGGCACCCAAAGATTCTCCTTTGTGAGAGGTCTTGAGTTTAATCTCGCTTGGCGGCGATATTTTTTCACTTTATGTGGTGATGTATTGTTATTGTATTATATCATTTGATGTTGTGGTCCCACGAAGGGCGTTCTCGCTTGCGTGCGGTGATGTTCTCCCACGGTCCCATCGTTGAGTGGTGTTGAGGTCCCGCCTACGTGCGGTGATGTTCTCCCACAGTCCCACCGTTGAGTGGTGTTGAGGTCCCGCCTGCATGTGGGTTGCATAATTGATTGTATTCAAATACCTCTTGTAACTTAAAAAAATATATTGAGATTGATATTGAGATTGACGGTCTGAAATTCATGTGAATTTTTTTCTATGCCATTATTTTTATTTGAGCTTAAATTTTGAGGAGGTTTTCCAACACTAATATTTTAGAATTAAGGGCATCTCCATCGGCGCCTCTAGTTGTCACCTCGAGCCCTGGTGTTAGAGTTGCGGTCACGCTGGAGAGTGAGGGTTTGTTGCAGACACTAAATAAGAATTGGGGTTGAGGGATAATATTTGGAGAGCGTATTTACAAGCATTTTTTTTTAATATGGAGGCTACTTACAATTCCATAAAGGACTCCGACCTAAAGGCACTCGTGTATTGGGAGGAGATAACTCGAAGATTCAATGAAGCTCGGTCTTCTAGCACTCTTGCTCGCGAAAACAAATAAATCAAGTCTCACTTTTAATGCGTCCAAAAGGACGTCAAACAGTGGGAATCGATCTAGGACAATTGTCGCGTCACTTGGGGTAGTGGAATGAGTGATGATCAGGAGAGCTATTTGCCAACTACGGGGTTTCACTCTCCAGTCCAAAGGTTTTAAAAGGGGTTCTAATTTTCTCATTTTCATTTTAACTCTTCAGCTTCACAATAAGTAAATGGACAACGAATATATTTCATTTTCAATAGAATAAGTTATTCTATAGTGAACATCATAAGGACGAACATATTATTTGAGCTTGATCATATATGTAAGTGGCATGAAGTGCTCGATCTCCATCTTACAAAATGGAGTTTTTGAAGAGGAAGTTGGAAAATGTTCACGATCAAGATATACCTAGTCGAGAGATCTTAAAGTCGTATCGTCGAAAGTGTTACCGATGACACGACCTAGGCACAATGCAGGCAACCCTCTATTGAGATGGGCTGCATTGTTGTACGAACAGATTGGGGCTCCTCGTACTCGTCCTTGTCCTCTACAGAGATCCTCCAACAAGTGTTTTTCTTCGAGAATTCCAACATGGATCAAGAAATTGACGTCGGCTTGTTTCGAATTTAACGTTGATAATCGTGATTTAGATTGAGTATATAAAATACGTGGGTTTTTTTTTTGTGCAGTAGTAGTTATTCCAATAGTGAACATCGTAAGATAAAATGAAACTTACATTGATTTAAATTGATAAATGGGTAATCTGTTACTCCCTTTTAATTTCCTAATAATGCCCGTAATTATTTTCTTAGCTTTTCATTACTATAAATATTTTGTAAGAAAATTGATATATTTAATTTTAATTGATAAATGGGTAATTTGTTACCCCTTTTTAATTTCTTAATAATGACCATATTGATTTTCTTAACTTTTCACTATTATAAATATTTTGTAAGAATAAACAATTTATCTAATGATTTATTTTTTGTGTTTTAATAAAATTACCTATAACTCAAGTAAAAAATAAATAAAAAATACCTATAACTAATGAACACTACTCACAAAAGTCCATTTTAATTGTATTGTTTTTTCTTTCGTTTGTTATATAAACAAATACAAAGTCGTGACAATTATGCCGACGCAAGGCGATGAATTTGAAAGAGAGATATTGTTGACAGTAACTATTTTTGTATTCTAGTTATCATTCACTTTTGTATTTATTATTGTAGTACTTAGACACGTGTTCGATCAATATTTTCATGTCATTTGTACATTTGATTGATTTTTACTTTATTTGGATAAGCTTGATCAAATATAAAGCTAAGTTAGCTAACAAGCTTAGTAAACCATAATTGATCATCACACCATCTCTCGTACATTCGGATATAAGGTGCATTCAAATAGGATTCAAATAGGGGTGAATAACTGAATCGATTCAAATTAAAATTTAAAAATATAATTTGATTCGATTTTTTAAAAGAATTTAATTTTTCAGTTCGATTTAGTTTGATTTTGTAAAAATCAAACAAAACCAAAAACAGAATTATATTTATTTAATAATATATAGAGTTAATGCATGAGAGTACCCACTTTTTTTAGTAAAATTAAAATTTATTCACTAAAAAAAACTTAAAAATATACTCATTTTTGTAAAAAATTACCCACTTTTTATGTTAAATGACTAAACTACCCTTAAGATTAAAATTTAAAAAAAATCAAAAAAAAATTCACAACCCCTGCCCACCCCACCGCGACCCCCCCCACCCCCCCAAACTAAAAAAAATAAAAAATTTGACTCCCCCTGCCCTATTCTACCCCTCACCCCAAAGCCAAAAAAAAATAAAAAAAAAATTTACTCCCTCTCTGCCCCTGACCCCACCCGACCCCTACCCACCCTCCACCCCAAGCCAATTTTTTTTTTTTACTTTTGCACCCCACTGCCCCGACCCCCCACCCACCCCTCCCCCGACCACCCACCCACAAGCCAATTTTTTTTTTGTGAATTCAAACTTTAAAAACTCAAATTCACAACTACTTGAATTCACAATCAAAATAAATTTCGATTGTGAATTAAATTCTGGTTATGAATTCACAAAAAAAAAATTATTGTTGTGAATTAAATTCTGATTGTGAATTTACATCCAAAAAAGCTTGAATTCACAACAAAAAAATTCTGATTGTGAATTCGATTGGTTGTGAATTCACAACCAAAATGGGGAGGCGGGGGGAGGGGGCAGGGCAGGAAAGGAGTAAAAAAAATTGATTTTTTTTTGGCTTGGGGTGGGGGGTGGCGCAGGGGAGGGGAAGAGTAAAAAAAATATATTTTTTTTGGCTTTGGGGGTGGGGTGGGTGGGTCAGGGGTCTGGTTTTTTTGGCTTGGGGGGTGGGAGGGGTAGGGTGGGTGGTTGGGGGGGTCGCGGTGGGGCAGGGCAGGGCAGGGGGAGTAAAAAAAATTTTGGCTTGGGGGTGGGTGGTTGGGGGTGGGGGGATTGGGGTGGGTATGGCAGGGGAAGTAAAAAAAAAATGGCTAAGGGGATGGGTGGTTGGGGGGTCGCGGTGGGGTAGGGCAGGTGGGAGTAAAAAGAATTTTTTTTTTTTTGGGAAAAGTATCAAATAAGTCCCTAACATGGTGACCCTTACCACGTTTAGATCCCTATAGTCGAAGTTGGGCTAACTAAACCCTCAAACTAATTAATTTCGTGCAAGTACCCCCTCTGCCCTAACGGTTGTTTAACACCGTTAAGTATTTATTTTCGCCAAGGTCGTCGGAAAATGCTCTGTTCTATCCAAAAATTCGGTAACACCTGTCACCACCTCCTTATCTGTGCTTCGTTCAATCGGCGACGTCTTCACTTGACACGTTTCCACACAGGTTCGAGCCATGCCGCCGCCTTATCCGGCGAAAATCGGTGCCGCAGCGAATAGCCATCCACCGCCGTGCCCTAAGGGTCCCCAATTCTAACCTCCAATCGACTGAGATGAAGCATGTTCAAATCGAGGATGGCGAAGCTCCACAGCACGCCGATCTCCGCCTAATCTGCTCTGTTGGGGGATAAATCTCAGAGCTCAGCGAAAAGGGTTCATGGGCTATTAACAGAAGGGTTCACGGGCCATTAATAGAAAACCCGAGGTCGACCACCGCGACTCACGCTCATAGGCGTCCACTGCCTGTCACTCTCTGAGACGCGGCTCGGTTTGGTTGCCTGACCGGCGCGACCGTCGATTCCACAATTTCACGAGCAATAACGACTCGCATGCTATGGGCATAGAGGAAACCCCCAACTCTCTCAATCAATCTGTATTTTTCGGCGAGTTTCCGGCAACCTTGGCGAAATAAAAATAAAATAAAAAGGGAAAAGGTGCAGATCCACCCCTCTAGTGATAGCCCTTATAGTGTATAGCTCCCTTTACTCACTGTGTGTGCAAATAAGCCCCCGAACTCAAAAAAAAGCTCAAATACACCCCTCTAACCAAACGTCGTCTGTCACCGTTAGTCAACCTTTTTTTCATTATTATTTTAATGAAAAAGTGGACCCCACACTCACGGACGCCAATAACGCCACACCGGGCGACGCCCCTTCCTCCATTTGAAACTTCGGCGGTTCAGCGGCGACAAGCCGCCGCCACCACCCTTTCTAATGCCTCCATCTGATCACTCTTCTTCCTCTACTTCTATCTCTATTAAGCGCACCCCCAACACACAAACAACGACGAAACCACGTCGTTGTTGCCGTCATCCCCTGCCCGACTCACCACCCTCGCTCTCCGGCAATGGCCGCCACCGACCACCTCCAGCCTCCAATTCGACTCATGCACGCACACATAAGAGAATATTCTCGCCTCTTATCTCAAGTCTCTCTCGGCTTTCCTCTCAAAACCCGCCGGAGCAACGGCGATGGGCTGCCTCACATCATCTCTTGTTCGTGCCAGCTCTATCGGTTGTCGTCTTCGCCGCATCAAACATTCCATTAAACACAAGAATGAAATACTATTATTCAAAAAAGTTAAACTATCACCAATGAATTTCAACATTTTCTTTGAGAAAGCAGCAGATCTGAAATCGAAATTGAATCCGCGTCGATTCTCGCAGGCGGATCGGATCCCCGTTCTCGGAGCTTCATCGGCATTTTCCTGACATCCAAACTCGACAAAGCCACGCCGCAGTCTCCGTGGCTGGTCTGCGGGCTTCCCGAGGGTCTTCACGATCAGCGGGTCCGGATTCGGATCAGAAACCTTCCAATCCGACGGTGCAGGCGAGCTCAGAAGATTCTTCGACTTGAACGCAGAAGGCAACGACGACTGTTTACTGGCATCCATGGATTCTCAAACCCACTTTTTCATTAAAATAATAATTAAGAAAAAAAGTTGACTAACGGTGACAGACGACGTTTGGTCAGAGGGGTGTATTTGAGTTGTTTTTTTAGTTCGGGGGCCTATTTCCACACACATTGAGTATGAGGAGCTACACGCTATAGGGGCTACCACTAGAAGGGTGGATCTGCACCTTTTCCCAAATAAAAATTAAATACTTAACGGTGTTAAATGGCCGTTAGGGCGGAGGGGGTAATTGCACGAAATTAATTAGTTTGAGGGTTTAGTTTGCCCAACTTCGACTATATGGATCTAAACGTGATAAGGGCCACCATGTTAGGGGCTTATTTGATACTTTTCCATTTTTTTTTACTTGGGGGTGAGTGGTTGGGGGGGGGGGGTTGGGAAGTAAAAAAAATTGGCTTGGGTGGGTGGGTGGGGGGGAGGGTGGGCGGGGCAGGGCCGCAGGGGGGGAATATAAGATTTTTTTTTTAATTTGAGGGTAAACGGTAAAATGGTAAGTGTGGGTATTTTTTAAGTTTTTATTTTAGTGGATAATTTTTAAGTTTACTAAAAGAAATTGACTATTTTCAAAATCCACTCTAATATGTATATATATAATTTTAATATTAAATACAATTTCATTTAATTTTTTCTTATTTTTCATTTTCTTTTTTCGGTTTTTTTGGACTATTTCGTTTGGTTCGATTTTTACTCTAAAAATTTTGGTTTTTAGGTTTGGCTCGATTTTTTTTTTAAACCAAATATAAATTTAGTTTGGTTTGATTTTAGCAAAAATCAAACCGAAAAATCGAATAGGCACCCCAATTATTCAAGAGGGAAATCTTTTTTTAGCCCTAGTTCATAAGTATACAAGTTATATAGCCCTAGTTCATAGTATACAAGTTATACAACCTTTTTTGGCTTAAAATACTATTATACTCTTAGATTTATTTTTATTCCACAAAATCAAAATTAAAGCAAATTCTCTCTCTCACCTAAATCGGCTCTCTCTCTCATTTTCAAAAAAAAAATCGGCTCTCTCTCTCTCTTCCTCTCAAATATTGCGCCGCCCAGCCCAGCCCCATCGCCGCCGCCCATCCCGCATCGTTGCCGTTGCGCGACCTGCCCTAACGTCAAAGCCCCGCCCCTCCGCCGTCGTCACAGCGCGACCAGCCCCATCGTCGTAGGTTCAGTTGTCGCCGCCCATCCCGCCGCGACCTGGCCCAACGTCAAAGGCCCGCCCCGTCGCCGTCGTCACAGTGCCGCTCCAGTGAACTAGGGCTCTCACTTGCTCGATTGCCGCCCCAGTGAACTAGGGCTCAAAGCTCAGCTTGTGTCGAAATGAGTGAAACAGATTCCAACCATCCCCATGACAAGGAAATATCACAACCTCCATTGCTCCCACCGGTATGAAAGCTAGAAATATTATATTGCAATCGTTTTTTATCTAGAAATATTTATGTAATTAGTGTTTGTATTGTTTAAGAATTTGATGTTTGTTTTTTGCTATCAAAATGTAGTATGTTTGATTGTTGGTTTGAAATGAAGTATGCTTGATAATGTTGGAATTCATGACAACACAATGGTACGTGTAAAGAGTGCACGATTCGAAATAAGTGCCCGATCGAGTACTCGATGGAGTACTCGGTTGAGTACTCGATCGAGTACTCTACCGATATTGTGCACTCTTTCAATCGAGTACTCGATGGAGTACTCCACCGAGTACACATCTAGAAGTTGGCATTGGGTTTAATTTGATTTGATTTTATGTTTAGGTTGCTTACGAGTACTCGATCATTTGATCGAGTACTCCATCGAGTAGTGACCAGATTTTGTTTTTATGTTTATTCTTCTTCATTTATGGTTTATTGATGCTAAATCTTTGTATTTTGATATTGTAGGAACCTTATAAGTGGAAGAGACCATCTTTGATTCATGTAACTTGTGCTATTAATATCTATGTACGGACTTCAATATTTGAAGATACCCGCAACTGAATTCCACAGAAGTGGACTATCTCTATTTTGCCAAGAATCTGGCCATTTCGCAATTGGATACAGATACTAAAACCGACAGTGAAATGGAAGCTCTTGCAGATTATCTAACAAAAAATGCAAAAAAGAGAAAAACTCTATTAGATGACTTTTTGGCAGAATATTCTAAAGAAGACTAGGCAAAGCCTAGAGGGAAACAGCTATCGGTCTTTGAAATGTCTTTAGTTCTCGGTGTGGTTTTTATTATTTTACGATTTTTAGGTGTAGTCTTTCCTACCTGAGGAAAAGAACGAGGCCACCCCTACCTACTGGGGTGGGGAAGGGAGAGTGGGAAGCGGGCTCCCTTCGCTTTATTTTATTCTATTTAAGATATAGCTTTAGTTGAAGTTTGGTACGCTTTCTTTATTTACATTACAGCATTTCGGTGAGCCGATCCGCTTGGAAGCCACCTGGAACACGTGTTCGCAGTTCGCGGAAAAGGTCCTGGAGTGGAGGAAGGGAGCTATATTATGGTGATGGTTAAGAAAAGAACCTGGCGACGTAGGACGACTGAACTGCATCAAGTGGCTGATCCGCAAGCCCCGCTTTCTCCACCACCTATTGTTAAGCCAAGTCGATGGAACGAAGCTCAAAGATCTAGAATTCCAGTTTCTCCATCGCTCCCACTGCATTGAATGATTACTCCCAGAGGCAGGCCAGATCTCTCCACCGGCAATCAAGACCCCGATTCAAGGGAATAGAACTCTGTCCCTCCCTGAAAAAGAATGCATAAGATTGTCAACAGAGAGAGGTACGGCTACTCCCTGAAGGAGGAACAGATAGATGAACAACAGAGGATGAAGAGTTTGTTTAGGACGAGAGCCATGTCCCAGTCTTGCAACGAATCAAGAATGACCAGCAATGGCAAAAGCAGAGCCCAACACTTGATCGATCGACAGACGTAGCTGCACCGATTGATGCAGCCTTGTCCAAATCTCACTCGCCACCCTAGGAGCGTGTTCCCGCATAACAAACTCCCTCCCTGGAATCAACAAAACCTGGCCTTCTCCGCGATTCGTCTGCATTCGAAGGTTTGATTCCGATCCGTGACGTCCCTTGTTCAAGTCTTCGACTTTCATGTGTTAAGCACGTAACTATGCTTGTTTAGAAATCGTCCAATCATGCTAAAAAACCCGGGTTTTGGCCACTAAAAAACACCCATTCTGGAAAATAGTTTACTTACGATAATACTTGAAAAGCAGGTCTGAAAACGATCGGTCATAGAGTAGTTGATGTCAAATTTCCGGGGTTTCGTCACGTCATAAAATAAGTAAATCGTGTTTGCACTATATTTATATCCAATCCGTAGGCGACTTCGGGCCTGCTCTTTCCTCCCGACTCCATTGATCAGCGACTCCTACACAAGTAAATGACATATATATAGTCAATGGTTGGTTCGAGCTATGGTTGGAATAGATTTGGACTGGTCCTCAAAGCGGCCAAAAGACTGGATCGATCGTACTATATAGATAGTATCAGATAGACAAGCTTTCATACGCAATTACTCGATCCAATCTCGCACTTGGCCTGATCCATCCGACCGGATTTGTTGATATATCGTCCGATGCGCTTGGTGTCGACTCTGATCTTCCTTTACTTGACAATGGGGGGCTCGCGTCTTCTTGGCTAGTTGTTGATGAGGGGGTTTCGCATAACGATGAGTGGGGAATATGGGGAGGTCAAGGTCCAGGAAACTTTAGTAGTTCTGTAATTGCTGACTCTGATAGCGGGGGTAGAAAGGCCTGATTCGGTTGCTTACTATGATATGGATTAGATATTTGAAGAAAGGCAGGGCGCAGTGATGAAGAGAAATTCCTTTGTTCAGGTAAGGTCCATTGAACTAGTCAACCTCCTCTTCTCCATGTGGATTAGCTCACCTATTGAAGAGATATTGAGGAATCAACTATTGAGCAACTACTGAGCAAATCAATACCATATCAATCAAGTAAGCAAGTACTCCCTCCGTCCGCCAAAAGTATTCCACAATTACTATATTTGGCGTCCGCAAAAAGTATTCCACTTTCCTTTTTAAGCCATGGTCCCACCATCCACCTTTATATTTTATCCTTACAAACACTCTTTATTTACAAAAAACCCACCCCAAATTCAATCTCAACCACACATCTCATAAAGTGGTGGGGCCCTTTCTCCACTACATCAACATCATCACACATTTTATTAAACTCCGTGCCCGGCCAAAGTGGAATACTTTTGGCGGACGGAGGGAGTATCTACTATTGATGAACTCAATAACTACACCCTCTACTATAACAACAGTATCAAGGAAGCTAGCTACATCACCGCAGATTGAGGATATCAATACTCCTGCTGAAACAACTACATCAACATCAGGACCCTCTACTATAGAAAGAAAACAAGCTCCAACACCACGGTAGCTACAGGATCGGAAGTATTGGCATATCGAAGCAGCCCTATATCGAGGCGGGTTAACCGCTTTCTGAGTCCTAGGTCTAACAATTCTGAGGAGCCAACTGATCTACATTCCCCTCTGATAATGTATACGCCTTTTTGGGCATCCAATGGAAGAGTCCCCTTCTGCTAAAGCGTTCATGCCTAGTGTGCCCGAATGCGCCAGAGTTCCTGAATCGGCATCAATCGCCTATGAGCATGAATGGAATCTCCTCTTCATGCCAGATGTCGATGTCGGGGTAGACGAAAGATTTGATCTCCTCACTCTTTCGAAAAGAGGTCCATTTAACGGCAGATCTCGGATTATTATGATGGAGCTTGGCACTTCTCTGCTGCTCTCCTCAATATGTGCCGCTGCGAACCAGACGATCCTTCGTCCTTTGTCCAAAGATCTGCTCAATCGTCGAAAAGATAGGCTTCAAAGTGCCTTTTTCGTCTTCTCGTGAGTTCTTTATTAATCATAGCACGAAAGGGTGTATTTTCCTGATCTTTCTTGCAAGGCTGCCAAGGACGGGACTAAAGCCCGAAAAGAAAGATAGGCTATAACAGCATCTCGGGTCTCCTCGATTAAATAGTTCTCTGCAGTAGTCTAACTTGGTGAACCAGGCTTCTTGGCGAGTCCAACCACTAGGGATAGGTCCTGACCCATCTCCTTGCTAACCCAAAGAGCTAACTCACCCGGTCTCAATCGTCGACCCTTTCCCAAGCATTCCTACAGTCTTTCATAAACGGAAGCTGTTCTCTCCTGAATCGTTAGTAAAAGTCAAGGAAAGCGTTGATTTCCCGAAAGGCTTCTCACGCTAGATGGTCTATTGACACCCGAAACCTTGTCTTCAAAGCGTGTTTTTCTCGTTCTTGAGTTCAGTTCCTGTTGCTAACCGAAAGAGGTTTGGAACCCCAGATCTACATTCCTCATAAACGACAGATAATCGCTAACCCAAGGAGAGATCTTCCTTTAGATCGAAATCACGAGGAAGCTTTTCCCTTGCCTCCCTTTGCCTAAGAAGATCAGCAAGAATGGTTCAAGACGACGTAACTTTATCAGTATATTCCGGGTAATCTCCTCTCCGAGCTTCTCTGCCCCCTTGTTGTTCTTCTTCGATTTCCTTTCCCGCCCATGAATGGGGCCCCCGAGCTACACCTAAGATGTCTGCGTTTGCTTCCCACGGGTTCTCGACCTAAAGATTGAAGGATGTTGGTGGCAAATCTGCAATACAAACATTCAAAGGAGGAACAATTGGGCGTCTTAGTGATCACGAGAGATACGCTAGATTGTATAATATTTGATGATTGGATAATTTAGTTGATTATTATATTTGATGCTTCGTATCATTAAAAATAATGAGAGAAATAGCAAAATCGAAGATTGTTCTTCACTACTCGCCTACTCGGTCGAGTACTCGACCGAGTAGTGAAAAGCAATCTTCGATTTTTTTATCAATTATTAATACAACATTAATATGTTTATTTTACATCGATATTAGCACAAACACGTTAGTTAAGATCGGCGAAACGCTTCGTATCATTAAAAATAACGAGAAAAATAGCAAAATCGAAGATTTGTTCTTCACTACTCGACCGAATAGTGAAGAACAATAGTGATTTTTTTTTATCAATTATTGCAATTTTCACCCAAATTTCTTGTTTGTACGTCAAAGAGAGTATATTTGGCTATTATATAACACGGGATGTGATAATCGCTGAGCACGTGACGCATATCCTAAGTTTGAACATAAAACTCCACATTATCTCTAATGAAGTAGATATTCTACACTTCAATACTTTGCTCTAGTGCAAAAGCTAAATACAACATTAATATGTTTATTTTTCATCGATATTAGCACAAACACGTAAGTTAAGATCGACGAAACGCTTCGTATCATTAAAAATAACGAAAAAAATAGCAAAATCGAAGATTGTTCTTCACTACTCGATGGCGTTCGTCATCGAGTACTCGACCGAGTAGTGAAGAACAATGGTGATTTTTTTTTTATCAATTATTGTGATTTTCACCCAAATTTCTTGTTTGTAACGTCAAAGAGAGTATATTTGGCTATTATATAACACGGGGTGTGATAATCGCTGAGCACGTGACACATATCCTAAGTTTGAACATAAAACTCCACAGTATCTCTTATGAAGTAGATATTCTACACTTCAATACTTTGCTCTAGTGCAAAAGCTAAATACAACATTAATATGTTTATTTTTCATCGATATTAGCACAAACACGTTAGTTAAGATCGACAAAACGCTTCGTATCATTAAAAATAACGAGAGAAATAGCAAAATCGAAGATTGTTCTTCACCACTCGATTGAGTACTCGATGGTGTTCGCCATCGAGTACTCGACCGAGTATTGAAGAACAATGGTAATTTTTTTTTATCAATTATTGCGATTTCCACCCAAATTTATTGTTTGTAACGTCAAAGAGAGTATATTTGGCTATTATATAATACGGGGTGTGATAATCGCTGAGCACGCACAATGTCTTATTAATAATTTCATAATGTCCTATTAATAGGATAGGGTTAAGTACCAAATTCCCCTTATCGTTGGCGTCCCTATCGCGTAGAGGATCTTATAGTCAGGGTTAGAGCTGTTTACTATCTCAACGTGGCAAAATCGCACCAAATAGCTCCCCTTCCCCGCGTTTTAACACCGTTAAAATGCCGTTAGAATTTATTTTTTTAATTAAGATGGGTCGCATCTCTCTCTCTCTCTCTCCTCAAGCATCCTTGACGACGAACAAGTCGGTGTAGATCCAGGCGTGCCACGTGGACGCCGAGGCGCACTGCGCCGTGTGCACGGACCCCTTCGAACTCGGATCTGAGGCTCGCGAGATGCCCTGCAAGCACATCTACCACGCCGACTACATATTCTCGTGGCTCAACCTCCACAACTCATGCCCGGTCTGTCGCCACGAGTTGCCGGTCGATGAGGCAGACGACTTTTTCGGTCAGTCGGGGGGCGATTGGCTCTCGATCTGGTGCTTGTCCGACGATAGCTTCGCCGTAGGGAGGTTCATTGGGAAGGGGAGGGAGAGATGTCGGCGGTGTATTCGAAAGTGGAAGGGAGTCTCGGCCTCACCGGCGGCGCGCCGAGGGTAATTGAGTGGGGGCCCTGGGTACAGCGGCGGAGGGGCGGTGTTCTCTCGCCGGGAAAAGATGCTCGAGGAGAGAGAGAGAAATATGGGGCCCATCTTAATTAAAAATAAAAAAATAATTTTTCTAACGGCATTTTAATGGTGTTAAAACGCGGAGGTATTTGGTGCGATTTTGCCACGTTGAGATAGTAAACAACTCTAATCCTGACTATATAGTCCTGTACGCGATAGAATCGCCAACGATAGGGGGAATTTGATACTTAACCCAATAGAATATTATCTAATTCATAATGTCGGATTAATAAATTATTTTAAATTATGCGTCAAACTAAGATTTAAGAATTAGATTATTTATTAGCTCACATAAGAAATGTTAATTTCATTTAAATCTTACCCCCCCTTCTCTCTATATATATATTTAGGGTTAATGGCCTGTAAAATCACGAATTTTGACATATTCTGGTTTTAACCTCTAATAAAATATTCTGCCTGTAAAACCACAAACTTTGGGCATATTCTGATTTTAACCTCTAATAAAAGATTTTGCCTGTAAAATCACGAACTTTTAATTATTTCTAATTTTAACTACGTGAACAGTATTTGATCACACACGTGGCATTTTAACATTACGTGACTGATAACTAGTTGATGTGATTAATACATGTTAAACGACATTGTTTCATACTTAAAAAATATGAATAAATTAAATCTACTTTAATTAGAATCACGCAGAATGTACCTTAATTAAATCTACGTATGTGATTATGTACTGTTCTCATAGTCAAAATCAGAAATAATCAATCAAAATATTTTGTTAGAGATTAAAACTAAAATATGCTCAAAGTTCATAGTTTTACAAGTAAATTTTTTTGTTAAAAGCAAAAATATAATATACTCAGAATTCGTGATTTTACATGCCATTAATCTTATATTTAAAACCAGAGCGTGGAGATAAATAATTGAAATCAAAGTACGAAATTAATCTCATAACTATACAAATCCAAGAATAAAAAATACACAATGTGGCGTGTAGTTATTGGGCTTAATTTTGGACGTGAAATCTCTTCAAATAAGCAACTATTTTTAAAATCTATTTTTTACGATGTAGGGGCGACAATAAATAAATAAAGAGCGGAAAAAAGTGATTGATGCGTTTAAATTATTTTAAGCTAGACATACGTCCCCAACTTATTTCCTTAGTAAGTAAAAAATGGAAATTTATTGTTTAGATAATATAAATAATTGTTTGTCACTGTCTTTCTTATTTATGCATACATAACATTCAAACGTGATGATGATTTGTCAATTTGTAAATAGTGCCTAATTAAATTCGGAAACTATAACTTTAGGTGGTAGACTGCAATCCAATACAAAAGTACTGTCCAAAGCTAATTTTATATAAGTGTATTGTGATTGGAGGTTTTATGGGCCCATAACAATTAGGGGTGTCAAAACGGGATGCGGGTATCGGGTATACCCGACCCGGCCCCGATACCCGTGCGGGTATCGGGTACCCGATACCCGCTAGACACGGGAAGCGGGTCGGGATCGGGGTTCAGGATGACAAAATTTGCGGGTATCGGGTATACCCGGATACCCGCATAAAAAATTAATTTAATTTTATATTTTATTTTTTTATTAATTTATAATAATAGTTTAATAGAATTTGAATTAAATCCCTAAATTCTAAAACTCTCTCTATTCTCTAACGTCAATTGCTGTGAAGTGTGAACAACAGAATGTGAAGCTTTTTGTTTTAACATTTATTTAAGCTTTTTGTTGTAATATTTATTTATGAGACAAACTAATAATAATTTCCTTCAAAACATATTGAATCTTTTTGTTGTAACATTTATTTAAATTTATTATCAAATTGCTACTATACTCGTTGGGAACTTCAATAAATATAGTAATGAGATATCGTGACTACATCCTTTTCATTAAGAAAATAATACAAAACTATTTTTCTTCAAGTAGTCAAGAAAGAATATTATATACATAAGCTGTTAATTAACTTGAATTTTCTTTTATATAATATACGTATGGGGTGAATTATAAAACTCACCCTTCGTGGTAATTAATTATCAATTTATACACAGTTAATCTTTAGATAATTATATTTATCAAACAAAAATAAATTATTGTACATAAGTAAGTACTAATCTATACGAAAATCAACCATGATCATTTATTCATCGAAAAAAATTAAAAGGGAAAAAATTCGCAAAGTTCATTGTAGGCGGGTATGCGGGTACCCTAATACCCGCGTTGGGTACCCGCGTCGGGTATTAGGGTACCCGACGACAATGTCGGGTCGGGTATCGGGTAGGAGAATTGCACAAAAATCGGGGTCGGGTACCCGCAAATGTCGGGTAGGGTACCCGACCCGCCCCGTTTAGACACCCCTAATAACAATACAACTGAATGAATGCGTTCACCTACTTAAGTTATTCAAAAATAGTAAAAATAAAATTAATTGTTAATTTTCCAAATCCGAGTATAATTGCAGGGGGAAAAAATACTACACATTTTGGACGATATTTGAATTCAATTATGTAATGAGATCGATTGTTGAAAATTAATTTTAAAAACAATTCACTTACATACGAAATTAAATGCAACCATAGTATTTTGATGTAACAATAGTGAAAATATATAAATATATATGTATGTATGTATATATATATATATGTGCAATATTGTGATTTGTGGAAACAAGTCGCTTACATACGGTCCCCAAGGGGACACCAAGCGGTGCGATCTCCTGTGTGTAAACAGTGAGGCCCCATGTTCAAACCCCACTGCTCCCCCTCCCCAACTCCCCCAAGTCAAAAAAAAAGTCGCTTACATACGAAATTAAATCCAACCATAGTATTTTGATGTAACAATAGTGAATATATATATATATATATATATATATATGCAATATTGTGATTTGTGGGGATGGAAACTTTAATACTCTCTTTTCCTATATATATTTCCTTATGGATAAGTCCCCCAAATTTATACTCAGTCATAATTTTTGACTCTACCCCACATATAATTTAGACAATTTTATCTTTATAATTTATACTTATTAACTCATAGTTTATTTAATAATATCCTTAACATGAGATAATTTCTCTACTATCAATACTTCAACTATATATATATTTTTTAATTCATGCTAAAAGAATATATATATATATATATATATATATATATATACATATATAAATGACAGACGAAACGAGTATTAGTTTAACTTAGCTCAATTAAAATGTGAAAGTGAATACCTTTTGTAGTCTTTTGATCATCAAGCTATGTAGTAATGCATTATTTTGATATTAATCAATTGGCCCTGGCCGTGGAAGACGCCGTCGCCGCCAAGCTCTTCATCACCAATCAAATTCACCCTTCACCAAAATCCAATCGCACAAAAAAGCCCTAATTCCTCGCGTCCACGAGAAAGAATTAACCCAATTTCCCTTCAATTCACTACTCTGATGATTCCTCACCACCACAGTTGCGCCGCCAAGCCATGCCCCCACCGGTTTGTCGAGCCCACTGAGGCGGTCGACGGCGGACCCCCTTTCATTTTAAACGGTGATCTGCAAACCCTAATTATCTCTCTATTTCCCCTCTTTCTCTCTCTACACTTACGTCGGCGAGGAACCGCCTCCAGCGCCAGCACCGACGCCGGAGAAGAATGATGCTCCGCCTCCGACTGCGGATGAACGACGCTTATACGATGAGCAGAGAGAGAGAAAGAGAAGAGGGGAGAGAGAGCAAAAGCGGAGAGCGAGCGAGAGAGAGAAGGAAGAGAAGGAGCGATGCATTATTTTGTGAGGGATAAATACAGCACTCGGGATCAAATCCTGTGAGGGAAGATTTATTTTTCTTAGTACAATTAATTTCACCATGAATACAATAACTTTATATATTTAATGAAATATTCTATGTTCTCATGATAATAATTTTTATATGGGTTAATAGTGTTTTATGTCCCGAACTTTCAGCATTTTTCATAAAATGTCCCGAACTTTCATTTTCTCCTAAAAAGTTCTGAACTTTTAATTTTTTCCATAAAATGTCCTGCAATACAAAATTTGGTGACAGAAAGATAACTTATCTCGCGCTGATGAAATATTTTGAAAATCTTCATTGTTGAAAAACAATATTAGGAACCACCGTTGGTGAAAAATGTTGAAAGTTCGGGATTTTTTGTCATATTTCCAACGGTGGTTCCTAATATTATTTTTCAACAATGAAGATTTTCAAAATATTTCATCCGCGCGAGATAAGTTATCTTTCTGTCACCAAATTTTGTATTGCAGGACATTTTATGGAAAAAGTTGAAAGTTCGGGACTTTTTAGAAAAAAATGAAAGTTCGGAATATTTTATAGAAAATGCTGAAAGTTTGGGACATAAAATACTATTAACCCTTTTTATATTAACCAACTACTATATATATAGAGAGAGATAAATTATATGCTACATACCTTATGCGAGCAGTGAGCACCATTCACGTTTAGCATTCGTTAGCGTTATCTTTTTAGTTTTAGACATTTACTTTTATTCTAATACTTCATAAATTGTTATTGAGATCATTAATTTTATAAATTACATAAAACTCAAAATTCAATTTTTTTTTATATTAATTATTTGAAGTTAGAAGGAATACGAACAAATTGGACTTTGACTTTTATGTAATTTATAAAATTAATGATCTCAATAACAATTTATGAATTATTAGAATAAAAGTAAATATTTAAAACAAAAAAGATAACGCTAACGAGTGCTAAACATGAGTGGTGCTCACATAAGATATGTAGCATAACGTTTTCTCTCTCTCTATATGTGTGTGTGTGTAGGGTTAGGTTCTAATAAATAAGTCAGTATATAGTGTTGAATAATGATATTAAAGAAATTAGTGAAATTTTCGCTCTCTCCAATATTTGAATTCATGCAAAAAAATTCTCCTATAAATAAATATCAATAGTAGAATATATTAAAATTAAAACTTATAAATCAATTTAAGATCTCACTATATACGAGAGATCGCGTTATAACCATTCCCTATACGCTTATGTGTATACATATTATGAAGACTAATTAAGATCCTTTCAAACAGTTGTTTGAGAAATTGATCCATAGTGAGAAAAAAGGCACTCTAACATTAGCTCTGGTCCAATAGAGATACAAATCAATAATTACTAAGCCCAATTTGAATTTGGATCTGGCCTATAATAAGTCCAAATCTGATGAAAAATACATAATATTGTAATTTGTAAGCAAATCAAGGGGTGCTCAAACTATTAAATTCAAATTGAAGTGAATTATAATTAGATTAGAATATTATATTTGAGCTCATTTGAGTATTGACATTTGACTAATCGACTTCAATGATTTTTATGAGCGAGTTGCATACTAACACTTGGCAAAATTTTACTTTTGGAATATACCGAAATTTTATTCTCGAAGAGTTAACACTTATATATCAATAATCTATAATATACTCCCTCCGTCCCATGAAACGTGACCCCTTTCTTTTCGGCACGGGAATTAAGAAATTGATATTTTGTATGTTAAGTGTGGTAGGTGAAAAAGTGAAAAGGTGAATAAAGGATAAATTTTTTGCTATTTTTAGAAACAGGTCAAGCTTCGTGGGACAACCCAAAAAGGAAAGTGGGTCACGCTTCGCGGGACGGAGGGAGTATTAAAAAATAATTTTCAATTCAAAATCAATTTTAAAATTAAATGACAATTTTATAATTAGAATAAAACTGAAGATTTATTTGTATATTATATTTTTCTTTAATTTTTTTTTATTTCCTAAAACTATGAAATTGAATAATTATATTAGGGAAATAGCTTTAGTTTGATATATTTTAGATAAAAATTAAATTTAAAACATAAAAATTATATTTATTTAAAGAACTAAATTAAAAAAAAATCTCATCTCCCCCTTTTTTTGAACAAGTTAATTTTTTAATTTATTTTTATTTTCTTTCTTTTTTTCTTTTAGCTTTTTTTTTTCATTTTTGATTTTCATGGGCAAATAAAAAAATGACTATGTTACTTCAAGTTAACATGAACAATATTTAGAATCAAGATGAGAACTCTGACTTCTAAAGCATTACTACAATTTAAGATAAAATAGTAAAATTTGCAAGACTATGAGCCACAAGTCTAGCTTCCCATCGACAGTGATAAGACTCGAGAACTACATGTTTCTTGGTGTGAGCCATGAACCCAATATGTCAAGCAACATCAATTGATACCTCTCCACTTAACCGAATAACTTTAGTTATTGAATTTAAACGAATTTTACCCGTTACAATTATCGGTTCAAATTTCTAAATTCTTACAACATATTTTGGTTGAGTGTATGCCTTATTTTCAATTATAGATATCATGTTTGTGCCGAATCTTGTTCATATACTAGGATAATGAAAATAAACGCTAAGGATGTGTTTATTTTGACGAAAAAATTTATCATGGGAAAATGAGGGATAACAAAAATTTATGCCTTTAAATGCTTAATTTCTTTTCCAACTTTTTATAAAAAAGAGAAGTTTACCATTTTCCCTTCCTTATTTTTACTTCAGTGAGGGAAGGATAATATTATCCCTCTATTTTTACCATTATCCCTCCTTGAAGTGAAATAAGGTATGAACATTTCTTTTGTATAAAATGTGGAAAAGAAAAGAGATATTTACAGGTATAAATTTTTGTTATTCCTCTTTTTTTCATGATAAATTTATCCATCAAAGTAAGCGCACCATAAATAATAAGTTTCATGGTATACTTCGTTGAACAACCATGTGCATGCACTAATATTTCAATTATAATTAGTCTTGGGATTAAGTCCACTTTCTTATACTAAAGATCAATTACATATGTTGTTGGGAAAAATAAACAAGATCAAACTAATAAACTATAGAACTATCAAGATTTACTTTTCCAAATTGCTCTAAATGCACCTTCTCAACACATGTGAAAAGTGGAAGGAATCAATTATCTAGGAGACAAATGCTGTTTGCGATCATCCACACAACAGTTACTCAAAATATTAAATTTCATATTAAAACATGGTATATCAATAATTTAGGAGACAAATGTGGCTTGCAATTATCCATACAACACTTAATATAATACCAAGTGTCGCATTCAAACATGAAATAATAAATATTATAAAGAGCCCTAATTGCCTAAGCGTAGGAGCTAGCACCCCTCTTTGGATAAGACTTGAGGATGTGGGAGGTTTAGAAATTACTCAAAAAATTAAGATATCAAAGAAAAAAGAGGTAATAATAAAGGAAGAATAGAGCGGCTCACGAGCTCGTTCGCTTTGCTTTCTCTTATAATGATGTAATAATTTGGAAGTCGAGTTTTCCTACCTGGCTTGTGGATATTACTCGTTCTGATTTGAGTGAATGAAGTTCGTTTTTCCCCTAAAAAAAATAAAATAAAGGAAGAGAGTTAAAAATCACAAGGGCATAATAATTTTTTTTTTTAAGAATTAAGGGCATAATAAAACTTAGTAAAAGAGAGTTAATACGTATCTATAAATAAAATGGCACGTCATCACGTCACGTGTCGATTTTGCCGGCTTGTATGCCATCAGACACGTGTACCTACCTTCACTCACCCCATTTTTGCTTCACGTGACAAATGTGCGCCACGTGTAAGCCGTACAGATATCCTTGGATTTGGGACTACCAAATACGAAAAAGCAAGATTCTTGATATTTTATTCACTGTATTAAAAATTTACACGAGATCTATCCCACTCTAGGGGAGTTTCTTTTTGAAGATTAATCAACACTAATAGAGGCTAATTCATTATTTTATTAAGGTAATTTTAAACTTGAGATATTTTAACAATTTTAATCATTCTGTAGATAAAAACATATTTTAATAATTCTTATTATTTGAATTAATTTTAGAGTAAAATTTTGAAGTAGCCAAAATGAAGCATAAAACACAATTTATGGCCACACATTGAAAAAACACAAAATTTGGCCATTTTTATTGATTTGGACGTTTTTACCCTTAATGAGGCGTACGAGTAGGATCAGGCACGCGGGTCGCGTGCCGGGTCGGGTTAGGCACTTTTGGCATTATTAGTACCATAAGTGCCAACGAAAATTCAAAATAAAACTAAGTAAAATGGTCATTTGAGCACTTATGGCACTAATAGTGCCATAAGTGTCATACGTGCAGCACAAATACAGAAACAACAACATCATTTAAATCCTAAATGGAACATCTAAATCCTAAATAGAACATCTACACCCCAAATGGATAATCTAAACACTAAATGAAATATCTAAACCCTATGGGGAAGTGTGCATTTATGGCACTAATAGTGCCATAAGTGTCATACGTACAGCACAGATCAGATCAGATCACATCTGTAGATGGCTGAAATCGAAGGAGGCGGAGATCAGATCTGCCGATGGAGGAGGCGGCGCAACGATCAGATCAGATCCACTGCCGCCGCCTCATCAGATCAGATCCAAAAAATCATCCCAGACACGCCTAAAAAAATTAGAAAAAATCAGAAACTCGAAATTCCCCCAATCGAAACGATGTCGTCGAACAACGAGAGCCCATCGTCGCTCACGGCGGCAGCCACCGTCGACACTACGCCTTTGCTTGGCGACCAGAGCCCCAGCAATCGCTCCCGCTTCCTCGGCCTCCGCGGCGCAGCTCGCTTTCTCCACCGCGCTAGCAGCCACGGCCGCTCTATATGAGAGCCCTCCGTCTGCGTATGCGAAACTACGCCGGAACAAATCGAGGAGCGCCAGAGCGATTGGGCCAAATCGAAGAACTGCAGTGCGATGGGTAGAAAGGGCAAATTAGGCATTCCACCTAATTAATGGCTAAATTTTGATGTTTTTATATTTAGGGCTAAATTTTGATTTTGTATGCTCAATAGGGCCATTCGGCCCTATTGTTTCTTAATTTTATGTACTACATATTTCATTTAAAAGATTAGATTGAAAATTAATAATAAAAATTTAAAACATAAATAATTTATTTTGTTAATCATGAAAAATAAACATTCTTGAAAGAAAAGTGACAATTTTTTTTATAAAAAGAGATAATTATTATAAATAAAAATGACAATTTTTCGAAATGTGAGTTCGATACTATATTTTTGTTTATGTCAAAAGTAAGTAATTTATTTATAATTGTGATTGAATCGTAAATTTTTGTTATATAAACAAATAAGTTATAATGATTCGATATATGTATTGGGGATAGTGAAAATTAATAATTGTTATATTTTAATAAATTATAGTCAATTTTAACTGTTTTAAATAAAATTACCCTGCCCTTCTCTCATATACGTACAAATAAACACAGGCTCCCTGTTTTCGTTGTTCTCACACTCTCTCTCAAACCTTACGTCGCGTTGTCGGGATGCTTTCACCATTTCTCTAATTTTCTTTGCCGTTGCCATCAACATCCTCTTCTGCAGAATTCGGTAAAATATGAGTTTTATGAGTTCTAGGAGTTCAAAGGGTTCCACATCTATACCAAAATCTTTCGTGTCATCTAAGAAAATCTTGAATGAATTTGTATCATATGTACCAAAATCTGTCGTGTCAACCGGATGGATGGATGGATAATTTAAATCTACTCATTAGTATCATTAATTCTTGAAACAATTACAATGTTATAGTTGCAATTTTTGTTGCTATTAAAATAGTGATCACATTTTTGGGAATCTGTTCAATTTTAACAATGAATTCATCTTCGACGATTTAAAAACATATGTGGCACTGGTAGGGCTGGCAAATCGTGCGGGTCGAATCGTTATCGACCCGACTTGATATCGACCCGACCTGATAAGGCCAAACACGAACACGACCTGTTAAGGGAATGCTCGAACCCGACATAATTTACCTAAACCCGAACCGGACACGAGCCCGATAACAACACGATTCAAAGCGTGTTGACACGACATGATAGCAACACGATCTGATTACAACCTGATAATAACACAAATTTGGAGCTGATCTGATAACAACTTGATCTGATTTGCCCAAATTCATTCACGTCAATAATAATAATAAAAATTACAAGTAAATATTTAATAAAGGTTAAACTAAAGTGTAGAAAGAAATCATGAATAAAAAAGTAAAAATAAATATTTAATAAAAAATTAATTCTATCGGGTTACCCGAACCCGACACGAACCCGACACGAAATTATCAGGTCCTTATCAGGTCGACCCGATAAGGACCTGAACCTTATCATGCGTGTCACTGATAACACTCATGTTTCCATGGTTTTTAATGTTCATATGATGTTAATTTTATAAGAAATTGAGAGTTGGATGATTATTTTGTGTTTAAATTGTTTTATCTTGTGAAATATGATACTTGCTCGTACTTTGATGATTTCTACAGAAATATGGAGTTCGAATTTGGACTATTGGTCATAATGAAAGTTGTATATCATCGCGATACGAGTTCGTTGGCACAAACGGTTCGCAAATCCGAGTTCGGACGAGGAAGATATGACCAAAACAAGAAAGTCGCGCGCAACAGTGAATAGTGCCCGACGGGAATTTCCGAATTTTCGGGTTTTTGCTGGATTTTCGGATTTTATCAGTATTTTTGAGTTCTACACTGTATTTATCTCATGTGCCTATATATAAGTCTTCTTTTTACCTATTTAGGGTTCCCAACTTTAGTTTTTCAGTTTCATAGCTTTAGATTTTTATTGATTTCCAATTTTTAGAGATTGGATTGGATTTCTGCAAGTATTGAAGATTCAAGATCATTCTTTCAGAGTTTTATTTAATTCAGTTCTTTCAATTGCGTTATTTTTAATTATGTTTCTGGTTTATTTTAATATGTTTGGTTAAGTTCTTTATCTGATTCTAGGGTTTGTAAATAGTTAATTAGATTCATGTGGTTTATTTGTTAGTACCTAGCTATTTACCTTCCAGTTTATGATTCATAATTCCTGGTGCTTGATTTCTTGTGGATTATCTGACCAATAGTTTGCATGTGTAGCTATTCGGTTTGAGACCTAGCGGAGATAACTGTTTAGCGGATTCAGAAATGTATGATATGATCTTAACCTTGAGACCTAGCGGAGATAGGTGGATCATAGAGAGCTATTCTTATGAGCTATTGGGAGTTAGTAGATTTTCTTGAGACCTAGCGGAGATAGAAAACTTACTAATCTACGATCGTTGCTGCTCTAGCGAGAGTAATTGATTAATTAAGTAATCTCTCATCATAACTGGATTAAATTGGTTAATAGGATTAATAGATTTATTATGTGGATTTAGTTAATGAAATTGCTACCAAAGTTGTTTTTATAATTTGATTTTTCTCCGTGAATTTTATTTGTTGCTGATTGAGTTTAGTTTTCATTAAATCTTCTTCATATTATGTTTGCTTGTCGACTGTGAGAGTTTGTTTAGGGAATAGATAGAGCTATTTCGTTTATCAGTCCATGTGGATACAATACTTGATTGCTATATATGCTACAATTACACCGTGTTAGTTGCAGTATTTTGTTGCTAAGAAATTAGTGATCAGTCACTAACCCATTAATTTCGTGCGGTTTCGCATCGTGCTTTCGTGTCGTGTAGAAAATTATCAGCCCTAGGCACTGGCGTGTAGGCTCACTACCCTTTATTTTCCAACCTATCAGTCTTCTTGTGTATTGTGGGGATGGTAGTGAGCATATCCAAAGTGCCACAAGTGTTTTTTATTCACCGAAAATGAATTCATTGTTTAACTTGTGTCCCAAAGTTGGTGTATAAAAATAAAATTTTCAAAGTTCGTGTTAAAAATAGAATTTATCTAAAATTTATAAATTTAGATACATTTAACCCTTCAAAATATTTTATTTGACCATATGAATTGAAAAACTTATTTATTTCAAATACATCTAAGTATCTTTTATTTATATTTTTAATTGGTGAAGTTTAATAACAAAACCAATGTGAGAATGATGAGTAACCTTTTATTTAGGTAATCAATTGATAAAATTTAGAAAATAATTAATGTGAGAATAAAAATTTAAAATAAATGAAAAAATGCCACGTAAAATTGTAAATTATTGTGGTGCCTTTAACATATTTTCTTATATATAATTAATAGATTGAGTTAGGAGTTGGCGCGATAGAATCAAAGTCACCCGACGATTCGAGCTTAAACTTCAGGTGCATGACTTGATAATAGTAATTCAAAAGTTATACTCCCTCCGTCCGCTAAAAGTGGACCACTTTTACTATATCGGGCGTCCGCAAAGAGTATACCACTTTCCTTTTATAGAAATGGTCCCATCATTCACTTTAATCTTTTATCCTTACAAATACTTTTTATTTACAAAAAAAACCACCTCAAATTCAATTTCAACCACACATCTCATAAAGTGGTGGGACCCTTTCTCCACTACATCAAAATTATCACTAATTTTATTAATTCCCGTGCCTAGCCAAAGTGGTCCACTTTTGGCGGACGGAGGGAGTAAAAGCTATCAAACAAGTTTAAGTTTCAATGTGTAATAGATATTTAAATCTCAACTTTAAAAATCGTGCAAAAAAATGAAAAAAATAAGAATTGTGTACAAAAGATTAGTAGCCAGATGAGTTGATCGCTATCGTGCACTAACAAGCAGGCGTTATAAGGATACTTTTGGATGCCTTCCAAAGCACATGAAATTGTGATCCATTTGGGTGCGTCTCAAGATCACTCAAGAGACGATAAGCAATTTGATAGTGGCATGAGGTCCCATGATCATTAGAGCATCCGCAATGGGCTTACTTGATAGCCTACTTGATAGTGGGGGACCACATTGAGTAAGTAGTGCTGCATTGGGGTTACTTGATAGCCTACTTGATAACATTAGTTTCGATTTTTATGCTTTTCATTTAAATTTAATTGCTCAAATTTAAGTAACATATTTTTCTAATAGTTAAATACGCCATTAAACTAAAACATCATTAAAAATTACATAAAATTTAAAAACACCTAAAACATCATAAAAAATTACATAAAAATTAAAAACACCTAAAGCATCATAAAAACCATCATTAAAATTACATAATTAAAATTCTAGTCTAGACCACGACGCCTGAGCACGTCGGCGACCATGGACGCGTGCAATGCCCTTTGGGCGTCCGTCATGTGCGTCGTATCCGCGTTCAGGAGCTGCATATCGAGCTCCCTCTCCTTGATATCGTTCCTCCGCGTGTACTGGGCGGTGAATGCCCTCATCTGTTGGTCGGACCTGTCCAACCTCTCCACTATTTCGGGTGGAGGCTCCGAGCTCATCTGCGACGCTGACGTCTTCCCTTTCCCCTTTGCCGCCACCTTCGCCGCCTTGTTGCCAATGGGCCGGGAAGAAGAGATCTCCTCGCCCGACGCCGAGGTGGTAAAGTCGCCCTCTTCCATAGTCTTTGTCCTCTTGGAGGCATGCACGTCTCCAACGAGGTACATCGACTTAAACTTGGGATTGTTCCGGAGAACTTTCCACGTGTTCCAAAAATTGAATGCGGCCTTTTGTGGGCTTCGAGCCTTGAAGAGGATTTGGGCCTTGTCACGAAGCATATCGTCAGAATGACTGGAAGGCCAATTGTTGCGCGTCTCCACCCAAATAGCTTCCCAGAGACGCACATCCGCGCTCACTCGGGCCCAGTGGCCTTGAAGTTGCCGGATCTTAAGGTCGACGCCGATGATGGGGTTGACACGTGCGCGGATCCGTCCCCAATACGCCTCCCCTTTTTGATTCGTCCCACGGATGGCGTCGTTCGTCTCCTCAGCCCAAACTTGGACGATGAGATCCGTATGCTCGGGAAGGTAAGTATGACAGATCCTTACTTCCTTGTCGTGCTTGATTTTGTTGGCCATTTCCTTCCTCCGGCCGCCCTTCTTTGGTTTGGAGGCACTTTGCTCTGCACTGACTGGTTCCTCCTCGGCTGGGGTCTCCTCCAAGTTGATTCCCCCCATATCGGGGTGATAATCGGCGGAGAGATCGGGGCACCAATTAGGATCATAGAAAGGGTTATGTGGATCTATGAAGGAAGAAAATTACAAGAGAAATGGAGGAGAAGAAAATTGGAGAAGAAGAAATGTGAGGATAAATGGAGGAGGAGGGGTTTTTGAAAGAGGAGACGAAGAAAAAAAAATGAAACGGTCGGTCAAAGCACGGAGATCGAGGAAAAACAGTCAAATTTTGAATTTAAAATTCAAATTTCTCTATTTTTCTTTATTAAATTAAGGCGCGTGCATTGCACGCGCCTTCCCTCTCCCCCCATCGTGCATACTCGAAGACTCGAGTATCACTCGAGTAGCCCCCCTACAACGCCCTACTCGAGTGCAACGCTCTACTCGAGTAGGCACTCGAGTAGGTGCGTTGCAGATGCTCATAGTAGCGAATAACAACATGGCGCCCCACTTAATGAGAGAGTTTTATCATGCTTAGAAGTGAAATTTTGATTTAAAATCTTGAGTCATGGTTGTGATATTGGATAAACTATTTTGATTATTGCATAAAATGCTTTAAAAGATTATCCCCATCGGTACATTGTACTTAGCCCAAATTATTTTTCAAATATCTTTCAAGATATAAGCCTATGACGTACTTCACCATTTCATTATCAAGTGTTCTCAAACTTTTTTTTAGGCGAAAGACAAGTAATTTTATTACTCAACGTCGGAACGTACAATGTCCTCCAACCAAGGAGGGTAATTACTTGTCCAAACCATGCTACCAACAGCATCACGCGCAGCCTGCGCTAGTCTATGTGCGACAAGATTAGCCGTTTGATACATGTGGAAGACTCCCAATAAGCACTCATCTCTCGCTGCAGTAAGAATGTCTTGAAAATCCTGGGACAAACTTGTTAGGTCCTGAGGGTCTCGAATAGGTGTATGGGGGGAGGGAATACACCTATGGGCTATTTTTAAACAATCCTCAATCAGAGGGATCTCAGTTAGAGATCAAAACGAAACTTTGCATGCAAACAAAGACGCCTGTTTTACTGAAACCAATTTTGACCAAACAGGGTTGACGACTGATACTGAAAGCTCTTCAGTAAAGAGTTATCAGTTAAGTTGCTGGAACTTAACTGATGCAAGTAAAGGCTTCAGTCGAGTTTGCTAAAAACAGAGATGATAACACTCTTCCTGACTATCAGAAGATAGATCAGTCAGACTGATATCATACGCAACGGAAATTAAACTTAGTTTCGCAATAGCCTCGGTGGAGCAAGTTGTTGGTTATGGTTTCTCTTTGCAGTTAGTCAGTGTTCAGTTTTATCAAATGATAAACATGCATTTTTACCTCTTAGTGTGTCATATTTGATGGTTAGTCATGAGGTTTTTGTGTGTTTGATGGTTTATTTTGAGCTTATATTGGTTTTTGGTCAAGAACTTGTCACTCGCTTGTGTTTGAACGTATTTTCAGAAATAAAGAAGAAGAATTTAGAAGATTTGGCTGAAATACAAGTTGTATTTCATCTCGAGAGGAGTTCGTGAGCGCAAACGGTTCGTAAATCGGAGTTCGGACGAGGGAGAACGAGCCAAAACAAAATCACTGCGCAAGGCCGCGCGAGGCCGCGCGACCCGGCCGCGCGACGATGGCAGAAGTTGCTGGACTGCTCACGCGGGCACAGCGCGCGGGCGCGCGAGAAGGCCGCGCGACCCGGCCGCGCGAAACGCCGAGTTCCGCTCAGTTTTTCCGATTTTTCACTAAAAGCGCGTTTTTGGAGTATTTTCGGGCTTAGACGACCTAGGGCTCATAAATACCATCTTTTAGCTTATCCCAGACACCTTTTATCATCTTTTATGATATTCTGACTTTTCCTGAGAGCTGTGAGACACGGAGCAAGAGCAAGACTGAAGAATCTCGACTTCTCTACGGTTTTTCATTGTTTAATGTTCATTAGTTTTATTGAGATTGTGATTGTTAGTCATATGTCTATGTGTGGCTAAATCCCTTTTTCCCAGGGTTTAGGGAGTAAACATGATTCAAATTTCTGACTATTGATTTAATTTATTGAGATTTATATTCCTTTCTTTGTTCTTGTTATAACTGCTTGCTTTATTGCTTGATCACCAATTTAGCATTATCATAGGTTTTAATTTGAGATCGGGAGATGATAATTAATACCTGAACTAAGAACATAGAACACATTTATTTTAATTCTAAAGGGAATTAATAATCGTGAAGGCTTTAATCCTAGGAACTTTTGGGAGTTACATGTTAGAAGTGTGATCCAGGGATGGTAACCTTGCATGTAATCAACGATTTGTATGCCACGAGAGTGGGTATGAATTAACTTTGAGATTGCCTTAGGAATTATCTCATTAATTGAATCAATCATGTTAGTTAGGAGAATCTGTTGAAACCTTTGCATTGGGAAATTCTCTTTCTTCTGTTACTTCGCATTTTCACAGCTTGATTTCTTTTCAGTGTTTCTTTATTTTAATTTTGAAATTGTTTTCCAAAAATCAAACCTTTACAATTCGGTTTTCCAGATAGAGTAAAGTAATTAAGAATAGGCATTGATAACAATTAGTCCCTGTGGATTCGACCTTGTCACTGCTATACACAATTGCACCCGTACACTTGCGGCGTGTTAAATAAATTAGCGAACAAGTTTTTGGCGCCGTTGCCGGGGACTGATTTTTATCAGTACTATTCTGTTAATTGTTTGATACTACTCTGGATTTTTTTTATTTCTGTTATTTATTTTTCTGTTCTTTATTTTTCCTGCGGTTCTGATTCTTGCGTTGGAGTTTTCTAGGTAGTGCATGAACACGCGATCTCAGAAGCTTCCTCTTGAAGATTTTGATCCTGAGATTGAAGCTACGCTCTGCCGCAAGAACAACCAAGCAAAGCAAGATAATTTGGATTTTATGGCCACTGCGGAAGAAGTCCGTGCGTTGAGAGAGCAGTTGCAGACGGTGTTGGATGCTCAGAAAAATGCTGCTGAGCAGAAACAGCCGCCTATTGATGAGGCATTTACTCCACTGTACCAGTACCAAGAGCCGCCCAGAGTCAACGCGAATAACTTCGAGCTAAGGACTGGGCTGATTACCATGGTGCAGCAAAACCAATATGGAGGTAAAGCCGTGGAGGACCCAAATGCGCATCTGGCGCAATTCTTGGAGTTGTGCAGCACTGTCAAGATGAACGGAGTCCCAGATGACATCATACGACTCCGCCTTTTCCCATTCTCACTCCGGGATAAGGCAAAGTCATGGTATCATACTTTGCAGCTGGGAGCTAATCCTGTATGGGGGGATTTGGCTGATCTTTTCCTGCGGAAGTTCCATCCTCCCGGGCTCACATTGAAGTTAAAGATGGAGATTCTCCAATTCCAACAGTTCGATGGAGAGACACTAGCAGAGACATGGGAGAGATACCAGGAGAAGTTGAGGAAGTGCCCGTCCCATGGCTTCGATGAGGGGACTCTGGTGGTCATGTTCTATAACGCTTGTGGAGAGCGCACCAGGATGTTCATGGATACAGCTGCAGGGGGCTCATTGCTCAAGAAGGGGAGTTCTGAAGCCATGGAGATCATTGAAAGCATGGCCACCACGAGCTATCAATGGCCATCCGAGAGAGTTCACTTGAAGAAAGTTGCTGCTACCTCCAGTTCAGATCCCGTGGCATTGATTTTGACTCAGCTGGCAGAGATGAACTCAAAAATCAATGCTATGACTATTGGCAATTCTAAGCCAGCTGTAGAGATCCTGACAGGCGTAGAAGACGTCAACTACATCAATGGCAAAAGCTATGGGAACTTTCAGCATGGGCAACAGGGTGGATACAATAGTGGACAACAGTTTCATCATGGAGGGCGTCCACATCCCAATTTGGCTTATGGGAATCCCAACAATGCAATCCAACCTCCACCAGGCTTCTCTGTTACGAATGGAATCATTAATGAAGAGAAGAAGCCAAATATAGAGGAGCTGATGATGAAGTTCATCTCCAAGGCAGATGAGAGGATGGAAAAGCTAGAGTCCAATGCCGTTGCTGTGGGGACTCAAATGAAGATGTTCGAGACCCAATTGGGTTAAGTAGCCACCGCCGTCAACAAACTCCAACAGTCGGGTAACCTCTTAAACAATGCCAAGGTGAACCCAAAGGAGCAATGCATGGCCATTGGATTGAAGAATGAAGCCCCCTCAGAAGGCAACCATGGATCTCATGAGATGGAGAAAGAAGAGCTCTCGTGGAAAGTCTGGGAGGAAGGCCGACGACTTCCACCTCATCTGCGTCCTCCTGGGTGGTTGCCGTTTCCCCAGCGTCACTTTAAGATGGTTGATCTGCCGAGCGGGACTACACAGGAAGGGGCCATGACGGCAAAAGAGGAGAGCGCACGGCTGATTGAGGAAAAAGCTGAGGAGGTCACTGTTGAGGTTTCTGGCAGAAAGAAGGATGAAAAGCAAAAAGCTACTTCGCCAGCAACTGTGGCCATTCCTCTCCCTAAGCGCCATAAGAAAGAGAGGGTGAAGGAGCAGTTCTCCAAGTTCTTAGAGATCTTCAGGAAAGTGCACATTAATATTCCATTGGTGGAAGCACTGCAGGAGATGCCGCAGTATGTTAGATTCCTGAAGGAGATTATCTCGAGGAAGAGGAGGCTGGAAGAGTTTGAGACGGTGAATCTCAATGAAGAATGCAGCGCAATCTTGCAGAGGAAGCTGCCGGCAAAGGTCAAAGATCCGGGCAGCTTCACACTTTCCTGCAT
Organism: Salvia miltiorrhiza; assembly: GCF_028751815.1. Classification (NCBI taxonomy): domain Eukaryota; kingdom Viridiplantae; phylum Streptophyta; class Magnoliopsida; order Lamiales; family Lamiaceae; genus Salvia; species Salvia miltiorrhiza. The sequence goes on from NC_080393.1 coordinate 55,538,593, forward strand.
TATTGGAGGCCAGCATTTCGGAAGGTCACTCTGCGACCTGGGGGCGAGCATAAATCTTATGCCTCTATCTGTTTTTCAGCAGCTGGAAATTGGAGAGTTGAAGCAGACATCAATGAGGCTGCAGATGGCGGACAGGTCGGTCACCTACCCTCGTGGAATTGTGGAGAACGTACTCGTGAAGGTGGGGGATTTTATTTTCCCTGCAGATTTTGTGGTTCTAGACATTGAGGATGAGAACAAAATTCCGCTGATTTTGGGGCGCCCGTTCCTGGCAACGGGAAGAGCTTTGATTGAAGTGGAGAAAGGAGAGCTCACACTGCGAGTTCATGATGAGAGCCGAACTTTCCATGTCTATGAACCATGCCACATCTACAAAGATGAAGCGCCAAAGAAAGCAAAAGATCCGGGCAAGGTAAGTGTTGATGTTTTTAATACATTTGATGCGGATCCTTTTTCTTGGCAGGACCCAGGTGATCGGAAGTTTAAAGGAGGAGTGTTGGTTGAGAAGCATGAAGCAGGGAGAAGCTGTTCGCAGCACTGCTTGTACCAGCCTCCTTGATGAGTTTGCTGTTCGGTCGAGCTAACGACGTTAAAAATAGCGCTTATTGGGAGGCAACCCAATTTCTGGTTAGTTTGTTCATTTTCGTTTGTTCGTTTGTTTGTTTTCGTGCCCCACAAATCCTTTTCAAACTTATTCTCCTTAGTGGTGAATAAGTTTGGGGGGATGTGTCTTTGTGGGTGCATTTTTCTTTTTGGTTGTCTTTGTTTGTGTCGTCGTTGAGTTTTCTTAGTCTTGCTTTGGTGGTTTCTTCGTGATGTTACCTTGATGATGATGTGAGTAGTGTAGAGTTTTGTGGATAACTGGTTCATGATGATTTCTGTTTAAAACTTGTGAAATTGCATGCGTTTGTGTTGATATTGTTGTGATTGAGCATGAATGATGAATGATAAGCATGGTCTCTATGTGGTTGCAATCAATGAAATAAGCTGTGAGTTTTGAGCCTTGACTGTCATTATTTTTACAGTCTTATTTCTTATTCTTGAGTGATTGTTTGAGTATGCTTGTGTCTCACTAGAACTTGTCTTGGTTTCTCCCTCGAGGTCACATAGTGTGCTTAATAACTTTGAGATGATAGAAGGCCATCTTTGCTAGCCTATTTATCCCATATTTGTCCTATATCTTTATATGATCCTAGTTCAACCCCTTTGAGCCTTATTTTTCCATATTCTTTGATTTAGCTATGGGTGAGAGCTTGGAAATTGTTAATATGGAATAGTTGGTTTGTGGAGATGAATGATCATGAGTTATGTTTTGTGGTTTCAAATTGAAAATCCTAGTACCCTACAAGTTGTTGAAAAAAAAAAAGAATGGTGGAGAAAAGAAAAAAAGAAAAGAAAAGAGAGAGCAAAAGAATTGAAAAAATTGGTACATAGGATGCATTAGAGAGACATAATGTTATGAGAAATAATTGTTGAGTTGTGATGATTTCTCGCATTGAAAAATCTGGTTTTGTGAGAGGTGGAAGATGGTATGGTTTAAGAATGTTATAAGGTTGGTGATCGAGCTACATTGAGGAGTATCTTTTAGTCACTCAGCCAAATTTATCCTACCTTACCAAAGAGCCTACATTACAACCTTCAATAAAGACCTTTTTGATCTTGGTTATAGGAGCACACATTTAGTGGTGGAGAGGTGAGACGATTGACAAGCTTATGGATGAGTACTTGTTTAGCTTGAACTGAGCGTATACACGTCCTTTTTGAATTGATACACTTGAGAGTTGAGAGTTCTTATATTCTTTATCTTTTTGGTGAGGATTGCAATTCATTGAGACCATAATTTGAGTTTGTCATGATTGTGATATTGTGATGATAGGAGATACAAATGCATGTTGGTATTTTGTTGACAAATCTGAAGCCATAATGTTATCCACTTTTCTCGGCGCTCTTGTTGATTCATTCTTGGTTCATCTTTGTTTTGTCCGAGGATGGACAATAGTTCAAGTTTGGGGGGTTGATAAACATGCATTTTTACCTCTTAGTGTGTCATATTTGATGGTTAGTCATGAGGTTTTTGTGTGTTTGATGGTTTATTTTGAGCTTATATTGGTTTTTGGTCAAGAACTTGTCACTCGCTTGTGTTTGAACGTATTTTCAGAAATAAATAAGAAGAATTTAGAAGATTTGGCTGAAATACAAGTTGTAGTTCATCTCGAGAGGAGTTCGTGAGTGCAAAGGGTTCGTAAATCGGAGTTCGGACGAGGGAGAACGAGCCAAAACAAAATCACTGCGCAAGGCCGCACGAAGTCGTGCGGTCCAGGCGCGCGGCCGCGCGACGATGGCAGAAGTTGCTGGACTGCTCACGCGGGCACAGCGCGCGGGCGCGCGAGAAGGCCGCTGCGAGCTCACGCGGTCCAGCCATGCGGCCGCGCGACCCGGCCGCGCGAAACGCCGAGTTCCGCTCAGTTTTTCCGATTTTTCACTAAAAGCGCGTTTTTGGAGTATTTTCGGGCTTAGACGACCTAGGGCTCATAAATACCATCTTTTAGCTTATCCCAGACACCTTTTATCATCTTTTATGATATTCTGACTTTTCCTGAGAGCTGTGAGACACGGAGCAAGAGCAAGACTGAAGAATCTCGACTTCTCTACGGTTTTTCATTGTTTAATGTTCATTAGTTTTATTGAGATTGTGATTGTTAGTCATATGTCTATGTGTGGCTAAATCCCTTTTTCTCAGGGTTTAGGGAGTAAACATGATTCAAATTTCTGACTATTGATTTAATTTATTGAGATTTATATTCCTTTCTTTGTTCTTGTTATAACTGCTTGCTTTATTGCTTGATCACCAATTTAGCATTATCATAGGTTTTAATTTGAGATCGGGAGATGATAATTAATACCTGAACTAAGAACATAGAACACATTTATTTTAATTCTAAAGGGAATTAATAATCGTGAAGGCTTTAATCCTAGGAACTTTTGGGAGTTACATGTTAGAAGTGTGATCCAGGGATGGTAACCTTGCATGTAATCAACGATTTGTATGCCACGGGAGTGGGTATGAATTAACTTTGAGATTGCCTTAGGAATTATCTCATTAATTGAATCAATCATGTTAGTTAGGAGAATCTGTTGAAACCTTTGCCTTGGGAAATTCTCTTTCTTCTGTTACTTCGCATTTTCACAGCTTGATTTCTTTTCAGTGTTTCTTTATTTTAATTTTGAAATTGTTTTCCAAAAATCAAACCTTTACAATTCGGTTTTCCAGATAGAGTAAAGTAATTAAGAATAGGCATTGATAACAATTAGTCCCTGTGGATTCGACCTTGTCACTGCTATACACAATTGCACCCGTACACTTGCGGCGTGTTAAATAAATTAGCGAACATCAAATGAAATAACACAAGTAGGAATGTAAAACTGAAAACTGTAAACAACACAGACACTTTTACGTGGTTCGGAAAAACCCTTTCCTACATCCACGGTTGGTTGATCAGACTAACAATCCACTCCGCAAGTGCTTAACAGGTGCACTGCAAACCAAACCGTGTGCTTGTCGGGTGCACACAACCGTACACTGAAGAAAACCCTTCTTCAATACCCACGCTTTACTAGCGTCGGATTTCTCTTGCTTAGCACAACCCGTGCTAAGACTCTCAGAGACAGAAAACCCTTCTGACCTCCGAATCACTCAAAACACTCTTATGGGGGGGGAGGTTTGAACGAGTGCCAACTATACTTACAAAGAACAAGTTCTTTGAAGCAAGTTTGACCTTTGGCTTCTGGGTGAACAGAGTTTTGCCTAAGGTCTAAGAGAATGTATGTAATCAGCAGTGACTGATTTTGGCTTTGGAATTCTCTTCTTCGATTCAAGCTTTGGGGAGTTTAAACTTAAGGCTGAGTAGCAATTTCAGCAGAGCTTCAGCTTATGCCGTTGAATCGGTGAAGGTTGAAGTGATCCTCGAACGCTATTTGTAGGAGAACTTTTGAATAGATCCGTTGGCGTAAATCGTCCTCACGATTTCTTCCGTTGGAGAGCAATTCGAATTTGGGCTGAGGCTTCAATCTTCGAGGTTCCTTGTCTAGGTGGAAACGGCTCTCTTTGATGGACATGAGATGTGACGTCTCTGAAAAGTAACCACCATATAGGAATGACCTCTGCAGAGATAAGATCCTGAGATCTCTGCATTTAATGCGGCTGTACTTTGTGAGTACGTGGCTTCCTCTGAACGTTGGAAGGATCAGTCCGAGGAGGAATATTCAACTGATACTTGACTTTAGTATCAGTCCATTGCGCGCATTAAGTAATCAGTCTTCAACTGATTCTTCAACTGATACTTTAGTTGGTATCTGCAGTGTTCAGTCTTCAGTCCTTCGTTCTTCAGTTTTCAGTCTTCGACACCGCAAGCTAAACTAGAAACGAACTCTAACACTTGAGTTCAAAACAATTCTAGTCTATTACAATTAAGACCTATGAATTTCGGTATCATCAAAACAACGATTAGGATATTCCACAAGGTTCCCAACAATTTCCCCCTTTTTGATGATGCCAAAACCACACAGCAGTTCTAGACAGCAAAAAGACTGAACTCACAGTACAACTTCTAAAACTGGAGTGAAAACAGTTCCCCCTTAACAATACAACCTAAAAACTTGTACTTAGAGTTAAGAACGAAACAGTTCCAAAACAGAACAAGGAGAAGACAGAAAAACATAATCAGAGCCTGGACAAAGAGTCATTGTCTTCAGGTTGAGATCAAAAAGAAGTTCTTTTCATTAAAAACGGACTGATAAGACATCAGTCGAGGTACAAAGCAAGACTTACATTGGAGTAAAAAGAAAAACAAAAACAACATGGGAAACCCATGGACTCCAGCAGTCTACTTGGCTGCGCCTTGAACTTCTTGATCTTCTGTCTTCGTGTCTTCATGTTCCTAAGCTTGTTCCACTCTCACTTGTGTTCCGTTGAATTGAGGTCTTATCCTCTTGGCTAATCTTCCTCATGATCATCGGATGATCATTTTGCTTGATCGTCTTCAGTCTTTTGAGAATGAGTCTCTTAAGAACTTTTTCCCCCTTTTTGGCAACATCAAAAAGGTGGGATTGACTGAAGGATGAAGCTAAGACCACTGCGTAGAAACAGAATCACAGGATGGTCCAGAGAAAGATGCTGAGGGTAAGAGGTAGACGGAGAATACGGAGGTTTAGAAAAAGAAGAAGGTGATAGATGAGAGGAGACGAAGAAAGGGTAAGGCGTTGATTTGCATGGCTCTTGAAACAGGGAAGAAGAGAGCAGTGGACATGCAAACCAAAGGAGGTTGAGGAGAAGGGTTTTGCTGAAGAGAAAGAAGCATGTGAGGGGAAGTATGTGGGTAATGAAAATCGAATCAGCGGCTATCGTAAGGATAGACACTGTCGATAATGCGCCGGATGGCAGTGAGCTCCTGCTCATTGCTGTTGCACCACATCGAAGCTTCACCAAAAGGCGAGAAGCTTTCCTGAGAACCAGGTGAAGTCTGTCTTCTTCAGACGGCTACTTCAAGCCGATGTGGCGGGCATGAGAATGGAAGACACTCGCTTCGCTGGATACAAGTGAGGGTAGAGCAAACTTTGACGTCGGAGAGACGTTGAGATCCAGTGGAAGGGGCCGGTGAAGACCAGGTATGTGAGCGTCATTCTTCCACTCCATGACTTCGCAGTCATAAATTTCTCCTTTAGTCGGAACAAATTTTCTCTGCAACTTTGGAAAGATTGAAAATTTTTCTCACAGTGAAGGCTGTGGAGAGTTGTTAGTTGATGCAGAAAAATCGTGAAGACAACATGGTATAAATAGACAAGATGTGAACCATGTAAGAAAATGAAAAGGTTTTTCGAAAACTGTGCCTAAAATGTATTTGAAGAAAAATTCACGTCCGCCGTCACTGCGAGGGACTGAGACTTCAAAAAGTTGAGAGTTATCATTGCATTCTGTCATGTCAATGAGTTTCTCAAGAAATTTTATCACAGAGGCAAAAAGGTTGGAAAGATTTTTGGTAAAAGATCAGGACAAGTTCAATCACAAAGGATTTTCTCTTTTTTTTTTAAATTTGTCCTTCTCGGATATTCCATTTTCCAACAATCAGTCAAAGTTTTTGAAAGAAATTGATCAGTTAGAGAAAGATTTTGAACTGAAACTCAAAACTCTGAACTGAAATAACTGATTTTAAAAATAAGCTTTTAAAATACTTACTGATCAACTGAACATTGTAGTCAGTTGATACCACTTGATCCTGGTTGATTCATCAGGATGACTTCTTCTTCAGATGAGCGTTCTGACTTCATTGTTTTCCACGTCGGCGATCGTAGAATCAGCAGTTGGTTGACCACCAGTCATCATGACTGTTTGAGAAGGTCTTCAAACACATCATCACTCTTCAGGGTTGATGAGGCCGATCTTTCCACATAGATCATTGAACCTCTCTTCTGGAAGAGCCTTGGTCAGCAGGTCCGCTCTCTGAACAGCAGTGGGAATCCATTCGACAGAGATATTCTTCTTTTCGACATGATCACGGATGAAGTGATGTCAAATAGCAATATGCTTAACTCTGGTGTGATGAACTGGATTCTGGGAGATTGCAATAGCACTGGAGCTGTCGCAATAGATAGAAACTTCCTTTTCGTCGATCCCATAGTCCTTCAATTGATGGACTAACCACAAGATTTGTGAGCAGCAGCTTCCGGCAGCAATATATTCAGCTTTAGTCGTAGAGGTAGCGACTGAAGTCTGCTTCTTTGAAAACCATGAGATGAGCTTGTTGCCTAGGAATTGACATGTTCCGGAGGTTGATTTGCGATCAAGCTTACATCCACCGAAGTCTGAGTCTTAATACCCGGTGAGCTTGATGTCGTCGTCTGCTGGATACCACAATCCTAAATTGGGTGTGCCTTTGAGATATCTTAGTATACGCTTTGCTCCATCCAAATGAGCTTCCTTTGGATCTGATTGATATCTTGCACATACCCCGACTGCAAATGCGATGTCTGGTCTGCTCGCAGTCAAATACAGCAAAGATCCAATGATTTCTCTGTACTTCGTCGAAGAGACAGATATTCCTTCTGAACCTGGATCAACTTTCCAGTTAGTGTTCATTGGGATCTTGACTGATTTCATGTGCTGAATATCGAACTTGGCTATCAGTTCCTTGGCATACTTGGACTGACTGATCAGTATTCCTTCGTTGGTTTACTTGACTTGCAATCCGAGAAAGAAATTCATTTCTCCCATCATGGACATTTGGAACTTGTTGGTCATGATGTCAGCAAACTTCTTGCACATGCGTTCGGATTTGGATCCGAAAATTATGTCATCGACATAAATCTGAACAAACAAGAGATCTTCTCTTTCTTTGAGAGTGAACAGAGTTCTGTCCACAGATCCTTTCTTGAAACCTTGTTCAACAAGATACTCCGAGAGAGTATCATACCACGCTCTTGGTGCTTGCTTCAATCCATAGAGCGCTTTCTTCAGCTTGTACACCTTTTCTGGTCCAGTAACCTCAAACCATGGAGGTTGTTCCACATAGACTTCATCTGTGAGCACTCAATTGAGAAATGCACACTTGACATTCATTTGGTGTACCTTGAAACCTTTGTGAGTTGCGAAGGCTAAGAAGAGTCTGACTGCTTCCAATCTGGCAACTGGAGCGAACGTCTCGTCGTAGTCGATTCCTTCTTCTTGACTGTATCCTTTAGCTACAAGCCTTGCTTTGTTTCTCACAACGTTTCCTTCTTCGTCTTTCTTGTTCTTGAAAATCCATTTCAAGCCAATCACATTTGCATCGTCTGGTCGATCCACAAGCTCCCAAACTGAATTCCAGTTGAATTCATTGAGTTCTTCTAGCATTGCGATGACCCACTGAGTAGACTTCAGAGCTTCTTCAATATCCTTGGGCTCTGTAGATGATAAGAAACAGTTGAAAATTTTATCTTCGTTGATGCAGTTCTGATTGATGTCGAGGACGAGGTTGCACATCGATCTCCGAGTCTTGACGCCATCTGATGGTTCTCTAATGATGTTCTCCTTTGAGTGGAGTTCAAACCATCTTCGATACTTCTTGATCTCTTCTGGAGATGGTGGGGCTTCTTCGGTCAGAATGGTTTTGAGGTGTTGAGCACCTTCTGGAGCAGGGGAGAGTTGAGCTGGAGCTGCTTCTGCACGTTCAACTCGATCTTCAGCAACTGGAGTTCCCCCTTGACTGATACCATCTACATTGGCTCCAGTCTGAACTTCAGACCTTTGGCTGATCTTTTGATACTGAAGCTTCTCAGTATCTTCATCTTTGCCTGGTCCCCACACCAAGACAGTAGAGGGCTCGGTGTTGTGGATTTCAGCTTTGGAACCTTCAGTGTTCTGGACACACTTTTCAGCTTCTTATTTCCTGAAATCATCTGTAGACTCATCAAAGATCACATGAGGTGTTTCTTCAACACGAAGAGTTTGAGAATTAAACACTCGATAGGCTTTGCTTGAACGTTCTGTTCCAAAGTATCCAAGGAAGACACCTGGATCAGCCTTGCTATCGAAGGTGTTTAACCTCTTCTTTTCATTGTTGTAGATGAAACACTTAGAACCGAAAGCATGAAAGTAGGCAATCGAAGGCTTTCTGTTCTTCCATAGCTCGTATGGAGTTTTTCCATATCTCTGAGTGAGGAAGGAGCGATTCTGCGTGTAGCATGCGTTGTTGACTGCTTCAGCCCAAAACTTCAAGGGGAGTTTTGATTCGGCTAGCATCTTCCTTGCTGCTTCCTTCAAAGACCGGTTTCTTCTTTCTGCAACTCCGTTCTGCTGTGGAGTTCTTGCTGCAGAAGTTTGATGACTGATTCCTTGTTCATCACAATACTCACGGACGACAGTATTGAGGAACTCAGTCCCACGATCTGATCTGATGCTGATGATGTTGACTTCCTTTTCAACGCTCAGTCTTCTCAGCAACTTTGGCAGTTCCTCCAGCGTTTCTTTCTTCTTGAAGAGAAAGATGACCCAAGTATATCGTGAATAATCATCCACAACTACTAAGGTGTACTTTCTACCGTTGTAGCTTCTTGGAGTGATCGGGCCAAGCAGATCCATGTGAAGTAGATGCATAATTCTTTTAGAGAAGTGTCCTGACTTTGACTTGAATGACATCCGCGTCTGCTTTCCTCTTTGGCATGCTTCACATTCTTGCTTCTTCTGGAACACAATAGAAGGAAGACCTTCTACCAGTTGATGTTTAGCAAGTTTGTTGATCGTCTTGAAGTTGAGATGGTTGAGTCTCTTGTGCCACAGCCAGTTGAGCTCCGAGCTGCTTTTGCTGATGAGGCATGTTTCTGGTGGGCTGTCTTCCCATGAGACGACGTAGAGACTCCATTGTCTGAATCCTTTCAGAACCACCTTCTTTTGATTGTTTCTAACAGTGAATTCATCTTTCTTGATTTTCACTGTGAAACCGCTGTCACAAAATTGACTCACAGACAACAGATTATGTTTAAGACCAGAAACAAAGCTAACATTACTGATACTGGCGTTACCCATGTTGAGCACACTATAGCCTTTTGTTTCTCCGATTGAGTTGTCTCCGAATGCAACTTTGGATCCAGCTTTCTCAACATACTGAGACAGTTATTCTTTGTAGCCCGTCATGTGCTTCGAGCAGCCACTATCCAGATACCACGTTCTGATTGAAGCTTTAACCTCTTCCTTCTTTTTGTGTTTCCTGACATTGACCTGCAAGGAAGAGTAGCTTCAGGCACCCAATCAAGCTTTGGGTCCTTCGATGTTAGTTCGAGTTCCCTTTGGAACCCATATCTGCTTCAGAATTGGTCTGGCTGATCTCTTGCGCTTTGTTGATTGTCTGATTGACGTTGTTGGCGCTTCAGTTGGCACACGAGCATTCTTCTGTTGAGAAATTCCTTTGAAGGCCTCACTCTTGTAGCAATTCTGTCTGATGAGTGGTTGAGGTCTTCTTTGCTCAGCGAAGTATCTTCCTTGAGATACTCGAGTCTTTGCAGACTTATGGAGACTTGACTGACGTCCAGTTGCTTGTTGTTGTGGATGTCGCTTGGCTCGACTGGACTTAGCATTGTTTGGTCTCCATGGATGTTGTTCCTTCTGAAACTGAACTGATGTCAGTCTCTGACTGATGTGGCCTTTCTTCCCCCTGGATTGGTGAGGAAGATTCTTCTTGATTCCTGATGTTCCTTCCCCGATCTTTGATTGAAATCTGCTTTCTAGTCTTCTCATTAAGATGATCTGGTTGGGGGCCTCCTTTGCTCGTCTATAGCTCCGTGGAGGTGGAACATTTGATCTTGCCATCAGTTTGCGTTTGCGAACTTTATCCATATCATGATCTCTTGATTCTTCTGATGTTGTGATTTCAGAAGGATCGTCCTTTGAAATGATCATGATCTTCTTTCCTTTGTCAGCTGCAACCTTTCCTCCAATGCTTTTAACAAGGCCTTTCGATGGAAAGTTGCTCATCATGGGAGACTGCATCATGCAGTTCTTGACGGTTTCTTCCAGCTTGTGATTGAGCCTCTTGATCTCATGAGATGCTCTCTCACATTCTGAGTTGGAGTTTCTGAGCTTTTCCTCCAGTCGACTGTTCTCCATGATTAGCTGATCAAGACAAGTTTCATCCGGAAAGTAGATGATTGTCTGATTCTTAGCTCGTTCATCATTGATCTCCTTGTCCAATTTCTGATTCTGCTTGAGGAGATCTTCAAACATTTTCCTCAACTGACAGTGATCAGTCATGAGCTGATCAAACTCGTCAGTTTCATCGGATGAGCTATCTCCAGATTCTGAGTGGTCTCCTGAAAGCATCGGGAAGTTATCAGTATAAGGAGTTTTTGAGTGAGAGATTACCTCTGAGCCATTCATTCCATTGTCGTAGCTGTTGTCAGCCACGCTTTCTGATTCATTGGCCATCAGGGCTCGGCTCTCATCGTCTGAGCTGGAACTGTCGAAGTCGGATGATTCTGATGTGTCTTTGGAAGAATCAGCATCGTCAGCAACCATCGCTTTCTTCTTCGAAAATCTGCGATCTTTCTTAGCTTTTAGTTCTCTGCGCTCAGCTTGAGTCAGATCAGGGCATTCATTTCGAAAGTGCCCTTTCTTTCTACATCCAAAGCATTCCATGTCTTTGATGTCGTAAGCGGCTGACTTCCTTTCTCCGCTTCGATCTGTGGAATGTCTGGAGTTGCTTTATCTTTCATTTCCTTTGTAGTGCTGCTTGTGGAACCTTCTGTACTTCCGGAACTTGGACTCCATCTTGTTGAATCTTTCAGTCAACAAAGCATATTGACTGAAGAAGTCCTCAGGGTTTAGTTCCGTTGGTTCCTTGATCTGCTTCTTGCCTTCTCTTGTTGAGGCCTTCAGTGCAACTCCTCTTGAGGTTGATGGACCATCTTCGTCTGATCCTCCAGCCTTCTTGTTTCCGAGATTTCTCAGAAGGTCGAACTCATTTGCCATGAGATCGGAGAAAAGCTTGTTTGTCGGGAGCTGACTGAATCCTGGCTTATGCTGATGAGCGACTGAGTAGATCTGCCATTCTCCACGTGGCAGTGCTCGAAGAATCTTCAGGTTGATTTCTCGTTGAAGGTATTTGTCTTTGGAAATGGATTGAACTTCATTCAAAATTTGGTTGAATCTAAGTTCCATTTCCTCGACAGATTCATTCTTGAGCATGAGGAAGGAGTCGAACTTCTAGCAAGCTATGGATAGCTTATTCTCCTTGATTTTTTTGGAACCTACGCACATTCTTTTCAGAATGTCCCACATCTCCTTTGCAGTTCCGCACTTGATGATCTTCATGACATGCTTGTCGGGAACGGTGCCGGAGATGATGCTTTTGGCGAGGTTGTCTAGCTCATCTTGCTTCCTTTCTTCTGTGGTGAAGTCTACTTTTTGCTTGGGCTGGACCTCATCGTAAAGATCTTGTTGTGGATTAACAGGAACCCTTTTGACAGTTTCGGTGATGGTGATTGGTCCGCTGGTGATGACTTCCCACATTCGGCAATGTTGGGCGGTGAGGAAGCTTTCAAGCCGAAACTTCCATATGTCGTATTTTTCAATACTAAACATAGGTAGAGAAGATAATCTGTTGTGGTTAGTCTCCATCAAAAAAAAAAGAACAAATAACAGCAGTTAGAACAGATAGCAAGCACAAAAAGAAAGAGAGAACTTTTTCGAGACCTTTGAGAAAAATGATCTAGTTCAATTAGAACCTAATCAGATACAGATAGTTCTTGCGAACAACCTGCTCTGATACCAATTGTTAGGTCCTGAGGGTCTCGAATAGGTGTATTGGGGGGGGGGAATACACATATGAGCTATTTTTAAACAATCCTCAATCAGAGGGATCTCAGTCAGAGATCAAAACGAAACTTTGCATGCAAACAAAGACGCCTGTTTTACTGAAACCAGTTTTGACCAAACAGGGTTGACGACTGATACTGAAAGCTCTTCAGTAAAGAGTTATCAGTTAAGTTGCTGGAACTTAACTGATGCAAGTAAGGGCTTCAGTCGAGTTTGCTAAAAACAGAGATGATAACACTCTTCCTGACTATCAGAAGATAGATCAGTCAGACTGATATCATACGCAGCGGAAATTAAACTTAGTTTCGCAATAGCCTCGGTGGAGCAAGTTGTTGGTTATGGTTTCTCTTTGCAGTTAGTTAGTGTTCAGTTTTATCAAATGAAATAACACAAGTAGGAATGTAAAACTGAAAACTGTAAACAACACAGAGACTTTTACGTGGTTCGGAAAAACCCTTTCCTACATACACGGTTGGTTGATCAGACCAACAATCCACTCCGCAAGTGTTTAACAGGTGCACTGCAAACCAAACCGTGTGCTTGCCGGGTGCACACAACCGTACACTGAAGAAAACCCTTCTTCAGTACCCACGCTTCACTAGCGTCGGATTTCTCTTGCTTAGCACAACCCGTGCTAAGACTCTCAGAGACAGAAAACCCTTCTGACCTCCGAATCACTCAAAACACTCTTATGGGGGGGAGGTTTGAACGAGTGCCAACTATACTTACAAAGAACAAGTTCTTTGAAGCAAGTTTGACCTTTGGCTTCTGGGTGAACAGAGTTTTGCCTAAGGTCTAAGAGAATGTATGTAATCAGCAGTGACTGATTTTGGCTTTGGAATTCTCTTCTTCGATTCAAACTTTGGGGAGTTTAAGCTTAAGGCTGAGTAGCAATTTCGGCAGAGCTTCAGCTTATGTCGTTGAATCGGTGAAGGTTGAAGTGATCCTCGAGCGCTATTTGTAGGAGAACTCTTGAATAGATCCGTTGGCGTAAATCATCCTCAAGATTTCTTCCGTTGGAGAGCAATTCGAATTTGGGCTGAGGCTTCAATCTTCGAGGTTCCTTGTCTGGGTGGAAACGGCTCTCTTTGATGGACAGGAGATGTGACGTCTCTGAAAAGTAACCACCATATAGGAATGACCTCTGCAGAGATAAGATCCTGAGATCTCTGCATTTAATGCGGCTGTACTTTGTGAGTACGTGGCTTCCTCTGAACGTTGGAAGATCAGTCCGAGGAGGAATATTCAACTGATACTTGACTTTAGTATCAGTCCATTGCGCGCATTAAGTAATCAGTCTTCAACTGATTCTTCAACTGATACTTCAGTTGGTATCTGCAGTCTTCAGTCTTCAGTCCTTCGTTCTTCAGTCTTCAGTCTTCGACACCGCAAGCTAAACTAGAAACGAACTCTAACACTTTAGTTCAAAACAATTCTAGTCTATTACAATTAAGACCTATGAATTTTGATATCATCAAAACAATGATTAGGATATTCCACAAGGTTCCCAACAAAACTTTAATGTTAAACGTAATTGTATCGAGTATCAGAAATGTGAAACAAAACCTCTCAAACTTTGGGAGTCTTCTCGTTATGAATTAATGTGTTTTTGTTATTATCTTTTTTTTTAAATCTCATTTATCCTAATAAATTGTTTTTATTTATTATATTTCTGTTATTTTCAAAATCAGGGCCTTAGAAAAGAGATATATTCACTACAAATCTAAGAGTTGGGACATTTTTAAAACATTTTAAAAATTGAGTCTGATTTGTGATAAGATGAAAAGGTTTGGACTTCAGTTAGCAATTATCTATTTGGATTTTGAACCATCAACTTTATTGGTAGTTTGATTAGTCGTCGTCGTCATATTATGTTCATAAATTAAACATCCTATGCGTTCACCTTACTTTTAAACTGAATAATTGGATATATTATTAGTTGAAGATGAATAAAGCTAGACTACCTAACGAAAGTATGGAACATTGATAAAGATTAAAGAAGTTTAAATTCGATTAATAAAGTTTGATAGATTGAATTATTTAGAGCATTTTTATAAACCCTGGTTAATAATTTATAACCATTTTTTTTTCAATAGACGATCTGTGCTACTATTATATTTTTGAAATAAAAATTGTATTTAAAAATCCACCTATAAAGTATAAGATGCAGTATTTTGAGCAAAAAGAATTTGCTAGTCTTGGCAATATTGACATTCTAAATTATTGTGAATTAGGAGTACTACATATTGAAGTTCTAGAAGCTGCCCACATTCTTTGAACGAAGATAATAATATTAAAAATTTAAAGGAATCAAACTACTATAGTAAATAGCATTTATTTTGTTTTTTCTCTTGGTAGTTGGAGGAATAAAGGTATTTAAAGTATAAGCATTCATTCCATCTGTAATTTTGCAGTAGTATATTGTATTTCGGATGATCATTTTTTTATTTGAAAATTATTCAAATAATGTTAATGCAGTGAATGGTATATAAATATGTATTAAATTTATTTATATATAAATTATGAGATGTATAGATATTTATTGTAGCTTTAGTGATATACTGAATACTCAATGAAAAATACTTCATCCGTCCCATACAAATGTTCCACTTTTTATAATGGGATGTCCCGTTACGAATGCCTTATTCCATTTTTTGCAACATATTCTCTCTCTATATATACCTAATATTTAAATAATTTCCACCAACCCACTTAATCTACTAATTACATATATTTTATATTTCTGTGCCCAAAAGTAATTAGACATTTGTAATGGAACGAAAGGAGTAAGAAAGTAGATATATATTTTATTGTTAAAATATAAAAAATATACTCCCTCCGTCTACAATTTAATGCCCTACTTGCCTTTAAAAATATGTCTACAATTTAATGCCCTACTTGCCTTTAAAAATATGTCCACAATTTAATGCTCTATTCTGTTTTTTGTACTCTTTTACTCTTCTTCTTTTCCTATATTTACTACCCTTTGTCACTAATGGACCCACCTTAAAACACCATTATCATTTTTATATTCTATATCTACTACATTGTATCACTAGTGAACCCACTCACGACACCTTTATCACTTTAGTTAACTATCTTTATCACTTTAGTTATAAAGTCCCAATTTTCATAAACTTTGCAATATAAAAATTTTAAGGAACTAATAGTTAAAATAAAATTTCTTGACTAACAAAATTTAAACTAGCTAATTAAAATCAACTTGCCCAAACACTAATAAAGTAACATGAAATAAAATGATAAACTAAAAAGTAACATGTTCAACTTAAAATTTCAATGGAAATACAAAATCTCTAGTCATTATCGACTTCCATGGCCACCTCGACTCCAGAACTGCAAAACTGAGAAGATAAAGGGTGAGCTTATTGAAAATATACTCAGTGAGGAAACATGCACATATTCACATACGCTTAAACATGCAAATAATTCACATTGTCATACACACATACTAATAATTTGATGGGCGAACTGAGAGCCCCTGAACATGTATTTCAACATGGCTAATATTCTGAACATGTATTTCTACATGGCTGAACATGTATTTCAACATGACTGATATTCTGAACATGTATTTCTACATGGCTGAGTAAGTATAATCAAACATGAAAAAAAGTGCATATAAAA
>NC_080393.1:55559577-55731247 GCF_028751815.1 Salvia miltiorrhiza
AATTAGGTTGAGTATTTGATTTTGAATTAGATTTTTATCTAATTCAATTTCATTCAAAAATTCAAAAAAAAAAAAAAAATCTGATTCACAACATATTATTCAAATTCGAATTCAAAAATATAAAAAGTTTCGGATAAAATCCGATCCGAATCAAAAAATTTGAAATGAGTTACAATTTTTTTAAAAAAAATCGTAAAATTCAAAATATATATCAACCTAACCAATCAGACAATTACGATTGAATTAAGATTCTAGTTAACAAACCATTAATTATAATCGACTAAAATGAGAGTGTCGAGTTATAATTTATAAGTATTTAACTAGAGTATTTGGATTCAAAATTAAATATTTTTATTAAGGGTTTAGAATACATTTTTTTAATAAAGGGATAACATCATTTTAATCTAATTTGGGAGCGAGAAGAAAAGGGGACGATAATATGATATAAAATTGTGTATTTTTTAACTAAGAAAATAAATAATTCAGAAGGGCATTAATTTAGTTACATTTCAAATTAGTTCTTAAATACTATTCCCTTCGCCCCACAAAAAAGTATCATGTTGAATAATAAAATGAGAAAGACAAATCCTACCGTTCTATCGTTATTGGTTTACCTGCCCAAGTGTACGAGAGGAAGAACAACTTGAGAGTAATAGTATTGAGTCATGTATACAATTTCGTCCTTGGCACTATGGCCAACTCGGTTACTGATCTACTCATTCTTAAGAATCTTTCCATCGCTGGACAACCCAGGAAGCCTTTCTCCTTTATTTACGTTGCTTGGCACCTTCCCCCGCCGTCTTGGATTAAAGTTAATACTGATGGCTCGGTCCGTGAAGGGAGGATTCATGCGGGGGGCGTCTTTAGGAATGCCTTCAACGACGTTCCTGGTTGTTATCATTTTTCAGGCGGCCATGGGGTTGCGTTCGAAGCAGAGCTTTTAGCTATTATTATTGCGATTGAATCTGCACATCGCGCCAAATGGGAGAGAGTTTGGTTTGAGTCGGATTCTTCTTACGTGGTTCAGCTTCTTCAGTCGCTATCTGAGACGGTTCCTTGGAGATTCAAGCCTCGGTGGCAGCTTGCTCTCTCCAAACTCCATTCTTTCACGTGGCGCATTTCTCACATTTTTCGTGAGGGCAACAGTTCGGCGGATTTTTTAGCTTCTCAAGCTTCGGAGGAGGGTTTTTGGCCTCATGCCATTGCTGGTTTAAATGATTTTGTCAAGGAGGATGTTTCCATTCCCTATTTTTCTCGTTTCGCTTGATTTTTTGGTTTTTTTTCTCTTCGTTCTGGATCGGTTGTGAGCCGGGAGGCCTAAGGGTAATGGTTCGGCCGGAATCCTTGAGACCTCCTAACTCAGCTCTGTCAACCTTGGTCCTTGACGAGTACTCTTTTTCCTCAGCTATTATGAGGTTTTAACGAGGCTCGGCCCTTAGTCTGCAGCTTTGTGCTTTCAAGGGTTTTTGGTTCTCCATTGTTGTTTCTTTTCTTTTTAATAAAATCTTATTTCAGCAGTATTGAGTCATGTATGTTTCGGATAATTTAGAGAATGTGTCTTGCAAATTATTGGGAAAAAAAGGCTATGTATAAGTTACATGGGCAAAAGGGGTAAGATAGTTATTTCTCAGCTGTATCACGTACTCTTCATGCACAGTAACAACGTCCATGTAGGCGACGTGTCAGCTTTAGTCGGGGCTTTGTACTTTTATGACAGTGATGGCGAACAACAAGGATGTATAATTCTACGACTGAAATATTTCCCTAGTTCCATGGAAATGAATATCCAACCCGAAGTTTTCATGGCTCCAGTCTTGTAAACATTATTTTCTAAGATCCCCTCAAACAAATACACACGTGCCACGATCCTCACCTGCACGTATTTTACTCCTCATTCATCATAGCACATTTTTCATTTTCGTCAGTTACATAAGAAAGTATCATATTTACTTTCTCTTTTTAACCACAATCACTCATTTCTACATAATCCACAATCAATTAATTCAACCGCAAATACTCATTATCACTCAATACATTATCTATTAACTTTTTTTTAAGACCCGTGTCATATCACATGTGATACTCTCTTACGTGAGGGATTGAATTTATTTCTCTAGAAAATAGAGGTTTGCAAGGACAAATTCATATTCGTATCAACCAAAATAATATATTATTGATAATATTATAGGGAAATGCAATCGTATACTTGAATTAAACTTGAGCACTTCTACATAAAAAATACAGTACTGTGTAATTTTTGTGTGTTTAAAACTTGATAAAATATATATAAAATTATAATTCAAACTAGCTACTACAATTTATAAAATAAATATTCTTAATCATGGGGAAGAAATAAGGAATTTCCTTAAATATTCTGATACGGAAAAGTTATATATCGAATTTAATATGATTACAACAAAAAAAACCTACAAGTTAATAATTATAAAAATAGCTAAAAACGGGGGTGGGCCCCTCACATGGCTCCGCCGGGCATCGAGTCATTTTGATTTGGTATAATTATAAATTAGTTTGTAACTCGTGGAGAACTCAATGGAATATCACTTTATGTTATAATTTATAAGTAAAAAATTTGTAAAAATAACTCTGTACTTAAATTTACCATGAGCTTAATGGAATATCACCTTACGTTATAATTTATAAGTTAAAAAATTATAAAAATAACTCTATACTTAAATATGATTTTGTAATCTGAAATTGTTATTGATTGTGATGAAGCATGACTAGGGGTGAGACAATACGATATACCTTACTAAATTCTTCATACCTTATACCTCCGGTACGGAGAAATCGCATACCTTTACCTTACCTTTACATACGTTATACCTTAGTTCGGTATACCTTAAAATACGGTATGGAAAAATCTCATACATTTACCGTACCTTAGTTTCGGTATACCGTACTGTGTTTTGGTATAACGTATTATATTTCGGTATATCGTATTTTCACGATATACAAAAATAATCGGTATATTAATTGAAATTGATAAGTTTCGATACGGTATTATCGATAACTTATTTTTTAAAAAAAAACTTGCTTACCTAATGAATAACATCTAATAAATATAATAACTTCAATAATAAAATTCAAACACAATAAAGTTAGATGTTAAAAGTTAAATGTTAGTATAAGTTATAAGTTAGATGTTACAAGTTAGATATAATAAGTTATGCGAGAGTTAGAATTAGTTCTCCATCCACTCCAAGAACCACCTTATCTCTCCATTCACCAAATCCACCTTATATCTCCAATCTCCAATTCGTTCCCAGGAGGGATCGAACCCGGGTCACTTCACTTAAGTGAGGACCCGGTGGCCAGTGGGCTAAGGCCCCTGGTTAAAAAAAAAAAAAAAAGTTATGCGAGAGTATCGAAAACGCCAGCGCCCCAGAAAGCGATAGTCACGGCGTGGAGACTTCTTAGAAACAGACTTGCCACTTGCTATAATCTGGAAAAGAGGAAGGTGATGCTATGCGATGAAGAGACAAAGTGTAAATTTTGCAATCTTCAAAGGGAGACGGCAAATCATATGTTCATCTTATGTCCGAAGACTGCTGAGCTTTGGGACGAGATTCAAAAATGGTTGGGAATCATCACGGTGAGACCAAATACGGTAGGAAGGCATTTTGAGTCGTTCGTGAATTTGGGCAGTGGGAAGAAGATAGGAGGCTTCTTATGACGGTGTAGGTTTGCTCCATTTGGCTGATGTGGAGACGGATAAATGAATGTAGATTTGATGACTCCGACTGCGATAGTAAAAGTATCATTTCGAAGATTAAGGTTAGGACATGGAGTTGGAACAAAATTTTTGAGATCCTTTTGAAGGATCCGATTTTTTCTGTTTGGTGCTCCAATGATTTGGTTACCAACCTCATGTAGATCTTCTTGCTGGTACCTTTGGTACTTTTTTTATTGAATTTTTTTTCTTGATAAAAAAAAGGATGTTATATAGTTAGATAGATGTAATTTATATTATTATTATAAAGTTAGATATTAGATGTAACTAATAATGTTATACTATAAGGTAATTTATAAGGTTATATTATAAAGTTAGATGTAATTTATAGTGTTATAAATTAGATGTTATAATTGTGTAACTTAGTCTTCAAGGGGACACCAAGCGGTGCGACCTCTGTCCTGAGTTCAATCCCCACTACTCCCCCTCCCCAACTCCCCCAAGTCAAAAAAAAAAAAATTTGTGTAAGTTATATAAGGTTATATTATTATGTTATAACTATTTAGTTTATATATATAAGGTGATCTTTATATTCTCATACATGTATATTATAACTATGTAACTCATATAAGAGAATTATTATATTATATAAAAATATTATAATATTAATATAAATAATGCTATAGTTCGATTATATTAAATTATATTATATTTTGTTCATTTTTATATAGTTTGATGATATTTATATTCTCTCTCGTACCGGCAATCATGGTATCATAACAGAACAAGGTATGATATCGTATTACCGGTATATCAGTATATACTGTAAATTGCGGTATACCAGGCAAATGTATCATACCGCATCATCGGTATATATTGCTAGACGGTATATGCTGGTATACCAATAATACAGTATCATACCGTGTTTTGGTATATATCTTTAATACGGTATTTATTAATTTTTTCGGTATATACCGTGGTATCTGTATACATCGGTATACCTCGGTATTTGAAAATTCATACCTTTACCTTACTGAAAATCTTCGGTACGGTATCATACCTGACCGAAAAATTCGATACACCTTAAATTCGATATTTTTCGGTATTTTTCGATACGGAATAATCGGTATACCGAGTTTTCGGTATATTTCCCCAGCCCTAAGCATGACGATGAATCAAAACCATGATATTGATATAATTCAGTCTTTCACACTCGTATAAAATATATGTACTCGTACTCATCTCAAACATAATCAAAAAATGATTTTAATACTTTACTAATTTAATCTTAAACTTATATACCATTATTCACTAATTATTTAAAGTTATTTAAATGTATAAATATTATTGTTACAATAGTTAAATATTTGTCAAAATAGCAACTCAAATTCTAATACACCAAACATTCTTTACTATTTGTACATATGATATCACCTTAGTTAAATATTCGTCGAAATAGCAAGTAAAATTCTGATATACCAAACATTCTTTACTATTTGTACATATGATATCAGCTTAGAATGTGTATATGGAAAAGAGATTCGGTTGTGTTAAAATACAGCTTTCAGGAAAAGTTAGGCATGCTTAATTTAAAGCTAGTAAAATTAAAAAATATTGTTAAATGTGTGAATTTTTATAACCGAGGCATGTCGGTAGTCATAGATATACCACTATCTCGATCGCATGGAATTCATCTCCACAGTCACAAAAACTCATATGAAATCGGTTTTTTTTAAAAAATCACCTTCACAATATCATTACTTCAACATAAAAATGATACTTTAAAAATTGGTCAAAGTAGTGTCATTGTGAAGGTGATTTTTTTTTTTTAAATCGATTTCATTGGAGACCATCACAATTTAGTGTGGAGGTTGTGAATTCTTTTGTGCAATTAGAAATTTTGTTTTAATTTGGAAATGGATATTAACATTTATTTAGAAGTTGTTTGAGTAAAGTAGAATAGCCCTTCGTGTCATATACAATAATAATTATAGTTAAAATAAATTTAAAAATAAAAAATATATAATAAAATTCAAAAAAGTTAAATATGTCAAATATAGATTATACTCCCTCCGTCCCACAAGAGTGTGCGTCACTTTTGGTGACATATATTTAATAAAATATTAGACGAATGTATTAGGAGTGAAGAAAGTGATCCATTATAAAGTAAGAGTAAGAAATGAGGAGTTAGTGATGAGGTAGTGTTCAAAAATGACAAATGCACACTCTTGTGGACGTTCCAAAATAGAAAAAAATGTACACTCTTATGGGACGGAGGAAGTATATTACTTAAGTGTTTATCAAAATAAATTATACTAATACATAATATGCTACTCCCTCCGTCCCGCTATTCAAGTCTCATTTTCCTTTTTGGGTTGTCCCACCGATAATGTCTCGTTTCCTAAAAAGGAAATAATAAGGGGATGCTTAACATTAAATGAGATCACTAATTGTTCAACTAATAAACCCTTAATTAATTCATTTCCCCTATTTTCTCTCTCTCTCTCTCTCTCTCTCTCTCTCTCTCTCTCTTTCTGTCTCTCTCTCTCGTCTCTCTCTCTCTCTCTGCGCCGGAGTCTCCACCGCCCGCTGTCTGCTCGTCGGAGGAAGCCTTTCTCCGCCCTCACCTTCTCCTCCGTCGCCTTCTATCTGTTGGACGACGATCTGGCGAGAGGCTACCGACTCACCTTCTCCTCCCTCACCTTCTCCTCCGGCTCACCATTTACAAGGGAGCAGCCGCCTTAGCCGCCCTAGGCTTTTCAGCAACGGCTACGGCGGGTTTCTTTGCAGTGGCCGCCTTCTCCTTCTTTCCGGCATCAGATAACTTGTAGGAGGCCTTGATTTTGTTAAGTTTCCCCTTCGCAGCAGAGTTTTTGATTTGGAGCCCTAGAATCTTCCTGAAATTCGCCGGATCTGTCACTTCTCTCATTGGTGACCGCAACGCTTTGCCGCCCGTTTTCCGTCAACCAGGGCACTCGGCTCTCTCTCTCTCTCTGCGCCTCCACCATCGCCTTCTCCTCCAGCACAGAGCCGCCACCATCGTCACCAACAGCAGCTCCCTCTCCACACTCCTTGGCTGAGCGACAGCAGTTCTCGTCACCGCCCTCGGTCGCCCTTTTCCTCCCTCTGATCTCCTCCTCCTCCGCCTCTCACCTCTGATCTCCCCTAACCCTCGGCAAAACCATAACCCCTAATTTGGGTTGCAGATTTGGTTGGGGGAAATCGTTTGATTTCTGAGTTCGATTTGGGTGGGTTGCAGGTTTATGAGCTCGATTTGGGTGGGGTTGTGGTGATTTACCGGCGGTGGTGCGGTGGTGGTGTCGGTGGTGATTTATCGGCGGTGGTGCAGTGGTGATTTACAAGTGGGCAGAGAGAACATTAAGTTTTTATATGAAATAAATAGAAATACATAATTTTAGAAAATAAGGAAAAAGAAAATTTTAAAATGCTTAAAATAAGGTTTATATTTTCAAGGAAAATAATATTACTTAAAAAATATAAATTATTTATTTCAAAACCTTAAATTATCATAATATGTTCATTTTAAATTCTTTTTTCACATATCATATAGTATCAAAGTAAAGATCATTTTATGGTCTTTCATTCAGTTACGCATTTTATTACAAACATAATCAAATGAATATGAAAAAAATAAAAAATGTGCTCTATCTATACAACGAGAAAAAAAAAACGAATAACTAAAAAATGAAGAAAAATTTAAAAAATAAAAATTAGTGGCTGTCTAATGGACTATTAATATAATTTTTATATATTCATTTTAAATTTTACATAAATCATGACATTAATTTTTCTTTAACTTATAAAATTATCGTTAAAATTCATTTAAAATCAATTTCAAATTGATTTGAAGATTTTTTTTAATACATCATTTATTACGTCAATGATGTTACTAATGCCGGTTTCAAATTATGCCTGATTAATAGATATTGTTCTGTATTGCAGAGGTAATTTGAAAACTACATTGACCTTTTTTTTATTACTACTATTATTTTAGCATTAGATAGAAAAACTTATTGGAAGTTGTTTAGGACCATAGTGGGGCACATCATGATTTAATATTACTCCTAACTAAAACATTTTTTTTTTTAAATTACAAAATAACCTTTTTTAAGTTACAAACGTTGGCGAGAAAGGCCTCGTTGGCAAAAAATTACAAATAACTAAATATATTATATTTACAACTGCTATTCCATATAACTATCTCGACTTAAAGCAAGTTAATAAGATTAAAATTCTTAATAATACTTTAATTAAGAAATCACCACTTAATTCTGAAAAATATTAGTAATATTCAAATTCGTAACAATATTTCAATTACGTAATAGTACTAATTATTATCAACAGGAAAAATCACATAACAGTTCAAGGACAAGTAAGTACATTATTGTAAAATATGAAAGCATAGCCACGAATCCAATTTTAATTATCTTTGTTAAGGATAAATATCAAGATTAATTAAGTTAGGCAAAGACGATGAAATTTAACTAAATTTTCCAATAATGACCGACAATAGACACCTTGAAAGTAAATGAAAGACATGTAAATTAGGCAAATCAAGATTTTGAGATAAGATGAAAACGATGTTACTATTTCATTTCATATTCGTATATGGTACTATAATTACATAGTAAGTGTAAATTAATGACACTGACATCGTGCGATATCATGATTTCTAAAACTACTGTCACACACAAAAGGTCACATAAATCGATGAAAATAATAATAAGAAAGAATACAACAAATAATGATTCGGATAAATCCAAAAATCCCCCACATTTAATGCAATTATGCATGGGAATTTTCCTAAACCAGAAAAGCCCAGCTTATAGGAAAAAAAACATGAGATACAGTCATATCCAGACACCTGAAGCAGAAAAATGCTAAAAAATAAATGTTTATGAAAATCTAGGAAATTTTTTCTTTTCTTGCAGATATAACAAACAAGTCCTTGATTTATTTATTTCCACAAAAAACTGAAATGATAAAATATGTTTAAATTTGAGATAATAGTGTTTTATGTTTCGAACTTTCAACATTTTTTATAAAATATCCTGAATTTTCATTTTTCTCTTAAAAAGTTCTGAAATTTCAACTTTTTTCATAAAATGTTCCGCTATACAAAATTTGATGATAGAAAGATAACTTATCTCGCGTGCAGATAAATATTTTGAAAATCTCTTTTGTTGAAAAATCATATTGGGAAGTACTGTTGGTCGAAAATATTGAAAGTTTAGAATTTTTTTGTCATTTTTTCATAATTGAATTTTATACAATGAGATATTTTATGAAAAAATTTGAAAATTCAAAACTTTTAAAAGAAAATGAAAGTTCAAAATATTTTATATAAAATGCTGAAAATTCGGGACATTCTTTAAATTCGAAGTACTTCCTCCGTCCCATGAAGCATGGCATAGTTTTTTTCGGTACGAGAACTAAGAAATTGATATTTTATGTGTTAAGTGTGGTAGATGAAAAAGTGAAAATGTGAATAAAAAATAATTTTTTTGTTATTTTTAAAAATATATTATACTTCGTGGGACAAATCAAAAAAGAAACTGTGTCATGTTCCTATGGGACGGAGAGAGTAAATGCGAATGGCAAGATTAAAATTTCTGGCTTTAACTCGTTATGCCCACTTGTCAGTTTACAGATATTATGGATATAGAAGAAGTTAAAAGTAAAGATAAAAATAAATAACATAAACTAATGGTAGATATTTTAATCTAACCGTGGTTGAGTCAACGCCTTTAACCATGGTTAAATTTTCAGTTTATATGGGAAGCCCCGCTTCCGAGTTCTTAGTGATCATGACAGTGCTGTTTGAGCGAAGTTGAACAAAGAGAAGGAAAAAAAAATAATCAAAATTATAAAAAAAAAAGAAGGTCAAAAAAAGGGGGAAAAAAGAACACGATGATGATGACCGGAGATCATCCTCGGTCAAATCCGACCGTCAAAATCCCTAGCTGGGACTACGGAGAGGAACCGACGGCGCACATTCAATCCCCAATCTCCGGAGCCCTAAGCAGCCAATACGACGCGGCGCTGGCGGCGCTGCAGCGCTACCTCCCGGGGAACCGCGACGACGACGGCGTGCCGGGGTTCGACGACTCCGGCGACGCCTTCTCCTGCGACGACTTCCGCATGTTCGAGTTCAAGGTGCGGCGCTGCGCGATCGCGCGGTCGCACGACTGGACGGACTGCCCCTTCGCGCACCCGGGGGAGAAGGCGCGGCGGCGCGACCCGCGCCGCCACCACTACTCCGGCGGTGCCTGCCCCGACTTCCGCCGCGCGGGGGACTGCGCGCGCGGCGACGCCTGCGAGTACGCGCACGGCGTCTTCGAGTCGTGGCTGCACCCGGCGCGCTACCGCACGCAGCCGTGCAAGGACGGCACCGGATGCCGCCGCCGCGTCTGCTTCTTCGCGCACACGCCGGAGCAGCTCAGGGTCCTCCCGCCGCTCACCACCAGCCCCGACGCGTCGCCGATCGGCGTCTCGCCGAGGTCGGCGGCGATGTACTCGCCGCCGCCGTCTTCTCCTACAGCCGGATCACCGCCGATTTCGCCGTCGATGAGTCTCAGCTCCGTCACCGAGTCAATGCGGTGTTTGCAGCTGAGTAAGATGAAAATGGGGATGAAATTGAGCATGAGCCCGCCCTCGTGGGGAATCGGGCTCGGGCTCGGGCCAGGGTCGGGCTCCCCGCGGAGCCCTAGGCCCGGGTTCATGAGCCTTCCCACCACTCCGATTCAGTCCCAAACTCGGTCCGGACTCAGCGCGTTCGACGCATGGGGCGGCGGCGGGTGCGAGGAGGAGCCGGTGATGGAGCGGGTCGAGTCTGGGCGGCAGCTGCGCGAGAGAATCTACGCGAAGCTCGTGCGGGAGAACTCGCTCGACCGCGGCCGGGCGAACTCAGCGAGTTCCGATTACGGGTGAACTCGGTGAAAACGGGCCGGACCGGGCATGGGCGGCCCGGTTTTTGTTTTTGGGGAAGTGTGAATATTGTGTTTCTGACTGACTGAAAGGAATGAAGTAACGTTGCTTTTGTGGATTCGGGCCGGGTTAACGGGTCGGGCGAGGAAGGTAAATTGCTGATTAATTTTAATTATCTATTTTGTGGTTATTTTGATGTTTTTAGGGGACAAGGAAAATTCGAGGACCTTGTAATTTTTGTACAAATTAAAAATGTTAATGTATTAGAGTTTCTAATTAATTCTGATTGTTAGAAGTTATAATATGTCCAAGTTTGTATTATTGAGTTCGATAAATAAAAACTTTGAAATGAGTTGATTAAGTTTGGAGTGATAATTAGGAGAAAATAACATTAAATTATTGATGTAATTTCAAGAGTTGGAATTGAATGCTACTAAACAAACTGATCACACTCTTAACTTAAGTTACATACTTACAAGAGACTTGAATGATCAACATTAATTTTTTTAGCTAATACATGTGACTTGTTTTACACCATTTACATGCAATATTTAATACTACATTTATTTATATGCCACATTTTTTATTTTTATTTTTTACATTTCACAAATTCAGGAATGAATGCAGTATTAATCCTAAACTTTTATGTGGAAACTTGGACATGCATTTGTGTCGGTATGGATAAATATTAATTCATCGTAAAATTGTTTACGAATATTCTACATGCATGTGTATGCTGCTCTATATTATTTTTGTGTTTGGAATTTAATGAAATAATTATATGAAATCATCTCTTATATAAAAGTTCGTGAGACGAACAAACAGAGCGTTTTAGTTCATTTTTTTTTATTATCAAAACTACTACTACTATTATATATTACACAAATATATTACTATAATTGTTTCAAAAAAAATATACTACTCTCTCCATCTCAACGAAAGCGGTGCATATTCTTTTTTGAGCCGTACCAACGAAAGTGATGCATTTCTTATTTTAGTAATAATTTTACACTACAAATAATGTGGCTCCATACACTTTTACACTACAATCTTATTCTTTTTAAATTCCGTGCCGAAAAGAAGCGCATTGCTTTCGTTGGGACGGAGAGAGTACTATATTACTTTTCTTTTTAGTACTATAAAATATATAGCTTCGAAACAAATTACATCAAATTCAAATAAAGCACTAGCATAAGCTAACTTATTTATTAGCAGAATGCCGCACCCACAAATAATAATAATAATACCACTTGAAAAATAAAAATACCATTTTTGCCAACTTCGGCAAATTTATGAAACGGTCTAATAAAAGATATAGATAATTGTTGATTTGTTTGTAGTGTTTTAGTGGAAGTGGATATTGGGTTTAAATATTACAAATGTGTGTAATGAAAGTGATGATGTTTAATTACTTTTTAATGTTTAAACTAAGTAAAGGATAAGGGTGACTGGGACATGTTTATCAGTTAAAGGTCCACATCACAAATCTAATCTTGATTACATAACATATTTTAATACTTAAGTCCAACTTAGATAACTTGAGAAATAATCATTTCAAATTAATGATAAAAAAGGGTTTTTTCTTAGGTGATTGTGGGCCTTTGATTTTGAAAATCGTAAGATTTGCACTTCCTGCAGTTGGGCAGCCTAAACTATCATTCCTATCATTTGCATATGCACTTATGTTGGATTTTGTTGGACCACTATAAATCATGATTCTCATGGATTTTGGCTTCTTTTATTTTATTTTTATCAAATCTATACTTCTCTTTATTAATTTATGATGGATTTGTGCTAATATTAATAATAATGGTAAGAAAAAATATATAAAAATATCTCAAATTTTTTAAATTATACTATCTCCGTCCACAAAAATTATATTACTTTTTAATTCGGCATAAATTTTAATAAAATGATTGGTAAATATGTATTTAATGGATAAAGAATCCCACAATATAGAAATGAGCGGTTGCGATTGAATTGAGTGTGAAGTTATGTGTAAATGAATAATTGTTGTTAAAAACAGAAAGTGATGACATGTCCAGAAAATGAAAGTAGTATACTCGTTATAGACGTCAAATCGAGTAATTATTGTATACTCTTAATGGAAGGAGTTAGTAATATTTTAAGGGGGCGTTTACTTTGGATGATTTGTTTTGAAATGGCTGTGGAGATATCTTACTGGGAAAGGAAAGTTGTGGGCAGATATAGTGAGATCCTTATATGGGGAGATCGTGTGGGACGAGGAGGGGCTGAAACTTGTTGGAACAAACAGGATTAAGGGCGGTTGGTGGCCAAAAATTGTCTCATTAGCTGGTGGGCAGTCCGGGAAATGGTTTGTGGATAACATTGATCGCAAGGTTGGGAACGGGAGAGATACAAAATTCTGGGAGCATAGATGGGTGGGTACTAAACCTTTAAAGTTTGTGTTCCCTAGACTTTTCTATCTTAGTGACAATAAAGATTCGACCATTAGTGAATTGGGGAACTGGGAGGAAGGTGTTTGGGTGTGGGATTTGAAATGGAGAAGGGTGCTTTTCGACCGGGAAGTCACAGCTACAAACGATCTGTTATCTTTCATTTCTGGTACCTCTCCAATTACAGGTTGTGCAGATGGTTGGATTTGGCGAGCGACAAAGGAGGGCATGTATACAACAAAGTCTGCATATGAAGTTATCAAAGGGCTAGGAAACGAGGCTTTGGTGGAGACTTGTAATAGGGAAAGGTTGGCGAAAATCTGGAACATACAGGCTCCACAGAAGACGAGAGTAACGACGTGGAGAATCCTCAGGGATCGGCTGCCAACGTGTGAAAATTTGAGAAAGAGAAATATCCCACTTGGAGAGGAGGAGATTATGTGTAATGCTTGCTGTCAACATTTAGAAACGACAAATCATCTGCTTCTGTCGTGCCCGAAGACTGAAAAGGTTTGGATTGGAATTCATTGGTGGCTGGGAATAAAAGCAGCGTGGCCTCAATCGGTTGAGGCTCACTTCGATCTGTTCACATATCTTGATAAAGGAAATGAAGGTCGACTTTTTCTTGCGACAGTTTGGGTTTGTACCACTTGGCTGTTGTGGAAACGACGTAATGAAAGCAGATTTGAGGGCAAGAATTGGGAGATCAATGACGTGATCGAAGAAGTGAAAGTGAGGATGTGGAGTTGGAACAAGATCTTTGGATTACTTGATAAGGAAATTAGTTCTCAAGCTTGGTTCTCTTGTGTATTTCCTCTTGCTCTTGTGTAATTTGGTGGTACCTCTGGTACCATTATCTCTTCTAATAAAATTCTTTTTCTGATCAAAAAAAAAAAAAAGCCTTGATAGATAAAAATAGTAAGATTAATCCCTTGATCATTTTGATAAATTGCAACTCTGGGATATCCCAAAACCCTTAATTATTTGTATCATTCAAGCTAATTTTGCTTGATTCTTATATCATGAAAAGGGTGGTGGGATTGGAGATATCCTATTCTTGAGGATAAAAATAGTCAATCATGCATATAATCAATCATTCAAAGTAAAAGCCCCCTAAAAGTTGGTCCCATGTGAGACTGAGGGCGCGACCACGACCCAAGGTGCAGCCACGCCTGACAACACGAGCAGGGCGCGAGGGCGGCTTTGGCAAGCTGTGACCGCGGTCCAGGGTATGGCATCGGAGTGCAAAGTGCGAGGGCGACTTTGGTGAAGCCGCGACATCGGCCGTGGAGTGCATTATGATATGTATACTAAAAAACGTAATATAGAAATATTATCTTCTGCATGTCAATGTTTACTTTTTATTACGACGACAATAACTTGACAAATAAACGAAAAATATAAATTTTCGTGAGTAAAAATAACAATTCTCATGAAAAAAATAATTTTTGACAGATATTGCATTTCTTCATGTCTATTACTCCCCCCGTCCCATTACAAATGTCTCACTTTCCATAATGGGACGTCCCATTACAAATGTCTGATACTTTTTTTGGCAATACATTCTCTCTTTATACTTAATATTTAAATAATGTCCACCAATCCACTTTATCTACTTTATACATATTTCTTAATCTCCGTGCTAAAAAACAATGAGACATTTGTGATGGGACGGAGGAAATATTATTTTTAATCACAACAATAATTATTTTAATTTATCCAGCATGTAACCAACGATTTGCACCGAAACTCAATTTGACCCGTATCGAGACCCACCCCCATACCGTTCTCTAACCTCGCCCAATCCGTCTCACTCACACATTTAGTCTTACCTAAAATTTTGCCATATTTTTTTAAACAATGTAAAGAAAATTTTGAACTCAATTTTTCTTGGAGAGTCGAAGTATAACGTCAAAGATTGAGAAGATTACGATTTGTGGAATTTGGATACAAAGATATTGAGAGAACAATGAACACTGTTTAATTAGATTATTCAAATGTACATAAAGGGCTCGACTATTAGTTTGTTCTTTATAAATTTAGAATTAGAAATCTACATCATTCTTCAACGTGACATACTATTAAGTTTTCGAGTTTAAAGATTTCGACTCGAAACAATTTTGTTACAATAGTAAAAGATTGAGTGTGAAAATGTTATGATTGAGATGTATAGTTACTTTCACAAAAAGTGTGAACATTAAAACATTTTTTTATATTTTTTCTAATAATGATAATAATAATAATAATGTCACGTACATACTATATGTCATGTCCTATTAAATGAGTATAACAAGTCCAAATGGACCACATAAGTTAGCTCATATTTTAAATGCATATTGTAAAAAATTGTGAGCCACACACGTCTACATTAATTGTGAGGTTGATTAATGTTTCACTTTGTTTAAGATTAAAGAAATATTTTTTCGAAAGTGACAAATTGGCTGCTTGGTACTTTATGTTATTGAATAAAAAAAGATTAGAAAAAGGAAATGGAAAAAGCAGAGAGAGAAAGAGAGGCCGACAAAAAAGATGTTTAAGTGCACAAAAATCTAAGCCTAAAAAGTACTCCCTCCGTCCACCAATCAACTACCCATTTGATGGTCGGCACGGAAACTAAGAAAGCTGAAAAAGGTGGTGTAAAAGTGGTGTAAATGACTAAAAGGGTAGTGTTAATATATTTTGATTACTTTTACTAATCTTTCACTAGAACATTATTTTAATGCCTTGACTTATTAAAGTGTTCCTTTTTTTAATAAACTATTTCTTTCTTTCTTTTTTTACTCTTTAATTAAATAAACTAAAAACTCAGAAAATAAATAAACTGGAAATAAATAAATAAATAAACTGAAAATTCAGAAAATAAATAAACTGGAATTAAATAAATAAATAAACTGAAAATTCAAAAATAAATAAATTAATTAAAATCTGAAAAATTATTTTTTAGAAAATAAATAAACTGGAATTAAAAACCATAATTAAACTGAAAAATCGAAAATAAATAAATAAATTAAAATCTGAAAAATTATTATTTTTAGAAAAGAAATAAACTTAAAGTTCGAAAATGGATAAATAAACTGAAAATTCTGAAAATAAATAAACCAGAAATTAATAAATAAACTGAAAATTTGAAAATAAATAAATAAATAAACTGAAAATTCAGAAAATAAATAAAATGGAATTAAATAAATAAATAAACTGAAAATTTCAAAATAAATAAATAAACTGAAAATTCAGAAAATAAATAAATAAACTTAAAATTCGAAAATAAATAAATTGGAAATAAATAAATAAATAAACTGAAAATTTGAAAATAAATAAAAAATAAATAAACTGGAATTAAATAAATAAATAAACTGAAAATTCGAAAATAAATAAATAAATTAATTAAAATCTGAAAAAATATTTTTTAGAAAATAAATAAACTTAAAGTTCGAAAATAAATAAATAAACTGAAAAATCAGAAAATAAATAGATAAACTGAAACTTCAGAAAATAAATAAAACGGAATTAAATAAATAAATAAACTAAAAATTCGAAAATAAATAAACTGGAAATAAATAAATAAATAAACTGAAAATTTGAAAATAAATAAAAAATAAATAAACTGGAAATAAATAAAAGAATAAATAAACTGGAATTAAATTTTTTAGAAGATAAATAAATAAATGAATAAATAAACTGAAAACTGAAAAATAAATAAATAAACAGAAAATTCAGAAAATAAATAAACTGGAAATAAATAAATGAATAAATAAACTAGAATTAAAATTTTCAGAAAATAAATAAATAAATAAAGTGAATACTGAAAAATAAATAAACTTGAAATAAATAAATAAACTGAAAATTCAAAAATAAATAAACTGAAAATTTAGAAAATAAATATACTGAACAATTCGAAAATAAATAAATTGGAAATTGAAAAATAAATAAACTGGAATTAAAATTTTCAGAAAATAAATAAATAAATCAACTGAAAACTGGAAAATAAATTTTTTAGAAAATAAATATACTGAACAATTCGAAAATAAATAAATTGGAAATAAAATTTTCAGGACATAAATAAATTGGAAATTTAAAATATCCTACTCCATTTAATTAACATCAAAATTGGATTAAGTAGACAAGTAATGGTAGAGTGTGGTGGGTCCAATTTGTAAAGTCTAGTAATTTAAAAAGTAAGGGAGGGTATATAAGTCCAAAAAGCAGAGTAGGTAGTTAATTGGTGGACAAAATTTTAGAGGCAAATGGGTAGTTGATTGGTGGACGGAGGGAGTATCAATAGTTTGAACTCACTCAGTTTAGTGGGAATGCTCTTTTGCCATCTAAATTTGCGCCAAATCTCCTCTTTTCAGGATTCTCATTCACTTCAGCCACCATTTCATTTTTATTTTAAAAAATAAATTAAATAAATTAAAATATTTCTTATTATACTAATGTGTAGGTGGCCACATCATAGATTTATTATTTTTATTTACAATCACGAGCATTTTATTGTAATACGTGGTGTTTGTATTTCATTTTCAACTGTTCTATTATAAATTTCATTATAAACAAAATAATTTTATAAATAAAAAAATTTAACCCTCATAAAAATAGGGTTAATTACGTCAAAAACCATGTACTATACCCCCATTTTCAACTTTTCCATGAACTTTTTTTTAAAATCAAAAATTCAAATAAACAAATTTAAATAACACCTAACGGTGAACTCGAAACTGAAATCTCTGTGTATTAACTACTCTACCACTAGACGCGCACACAGCTAACCGAGATTTTACATTATTCGCAGAGCTAATTTAGTGTTCATTCAGAAAAAACAAAAAGAAAAGAATAAAACAAGAATTTAGCCTAGAGGAATTAATCGAGGATTGAAATGAGATGAGATTATATCAATTTTTTTTAGACACAGATTTGTCACAATTATGCAGTTAACGTCGTAGCACACAAACATTACAAGGGTCTCTGATCAGATAGATAATGCATACCATGAATAGCAGCTGAAACTATGATAACCTTTCAATACGACGTCTTACTGTAATTTCTTCCCGACGACTCGACGCAGCAACTGCATATAGAAAACCATAAGCTATTTTTTCAAAGAACAGGTAGAGAGATATGATATGAAAACATCAAAGATTTGCAAAAACGACGGGCAATTCGTTCATTAGCTATTGTTTCACGAGTCATATTCGAGTTGATTCTCTATTAAATTGATATCCTGTTATCTGATGCCAAAGCAGCCTTCTCTGAATACCTTAATCTTCCTTATTTAGCATCTTTAGACGCGCACGCGCATTTAGATGCTAGCTCAGTTGCAATCGTTTTGTTAAGTGAGAGAGTTAGCAATTAAGAATATGGGTCAGAGAAGAGACCTCGTTAAAGGGCCATTTCCCTCTGTAATTCAGCAAGTTCGTCGTCTTCCTCTTCAACTTTGTGTGCTGGTTGCCTTCCGGCAGGCACTCGAATGGGGGCAGCAGGAGCCGTTGTTGCAGGTTGCAAAAGCTGTTCCTCCAGCTCAGCTCCTTCAAGTTCTTCAAGCTCAGCCTCCAATTCATCCTGCAGAATAAAAATGAAAATAAGATCTTCCCAAAATGGGAAACTAGGAGAAGAGGGTAACTAGGGAATACCTCATCGAAATCAGCTGCTGCACCAATTGGTGCCGACAATGCATCTTGAATTTGTTTCATATTTTCAGTCTGCTCGTTGATCTCATCCATCGTTTTGTCCACATCATCAATATTCCTACATAAACCAAAGCCAGAAGTAAAGTGAAAAGGAGAACTTTACATGTTTAACGCCAAGATGTTTCTTCAAGGTCAGTCCTAATAGATTATTTGAACTAAATTCCAATCAAATAATATTTCTTTTCCGTTTTTTTTTTTTTTTGGGGGGGGGGGAGTCTCTCCCTTCTAAAATTCACTGTAGAGAGACCTTATTTTTCAATCACAAGGGTGTTGTAACTACGAACAATTTTTCCCAGCGGAATTGTCAATAGTACACTTACGTGGCCTTCTGCATGGCTTTCATTGCAGCAGCTCCAGTTCTCAGGGCGTCGACAGTTTCTGTTGTAGCTTTTGCTCCCTCTAGCATTATCATCTGCAACAAAGGTATACTATTTTAAAGTGAAAAAGTAACCAAAAAAAGCACCATAGCAGCAGGCTAATGGAATTCATGAAACCATATAAGAGAACCTGATCATGAATGCGTAACTGAAAATTCCCCAGCTGCTCAATTTGTTGCTCATAAAGCCTTTTCCTTTTCAAACATTGTATAGCAGCTATAGACAAAATTACAAAAGAATAATAAATATAAGCAAAAGATATAATTTGGTAAAAACTTCAAGATATGGCAAAGAAACAATTTCCATAATCAATATTTACGTCCTTATAGTCTAAAATATATACCCCCCCCCCCAAAAAAAAACCCCAGCGACAAGGTATGCTGATCAAATTTAACTGTCCATACAAGCAATTAAAATAAGTAAAACTTCACTATAACCACCTTGGGAAATACTCCCTCCATCCATGATAAAACTTCGTAGGACGGGTTTTAAGACGAGGTTGTTGAGTGTTTGAGAGTGATGAAAAGGTGTTGTAATTAGTATTGTGTTGTTTTAATATGTATTGAGACTTGAGAGTGGTGAAAAGGTGAAAAAGTAAGGGTAAATGGGGTATTATTAGTGGTGGGGTATAGTCCAAAAATAGAAGAGGAAGTTTTTTTGTGGACGTTCCTAAGAGGAAACGTAGGAAGTTTTATCACGGACGGAGGGAGTAATATTCTTATATCATGTTTGCTTCAATATAGATTCATCCTCAACCAATGGCATTTCAAATTTAGAAGGTAATTTTGCTAATAAAGACATTAAGACATCTTTGACTCAGTTGGTACAGAAGGTATAAAGCGATGTGTCTGAAGATGATTGCAGAAATACTAGCCAACACACAAAAAGTACGATGCATAAATCTTTTTGCTGGGAAAACATTAAAATGATAATAAATGTCAAAAGATGAGCCTCAGAAAAACTTAAACATTAAAGAACTGACTGAATATGTATCCAAAAATAAGGTAAGATTGTAATATTGGAAAACAAACGAGTGTAGCTAGGTTTTATAATGAATTACAGAGAGGCCAGACTTTTACTAGTTCTTTCAAAGGCCAGTTAATTATTTAAAGTCGGCGGTCTCTTTAAATGTATTATCAAGAAAGAGGGGGAGCTCAACCATTCGCCAGAACCATAAGTAAAGTTTTGGTGGACAATGACCCCTAAAAACTTACTATTCAAGGAAGCTGAATCACAGGGTAAAACATAAGATGACCAAATCATACCCCTTTTATTTTTAGCTTTAGTGAATTCTTTGGCCTTCTCAACTTCTCCAGCAGCCTTTTTCAAGAGAACTTTCTCTTTTTTCTCTAGCATCTCAAGAGTCTGCATGGGCATTATGTATTTAAGACATTAGAAAAGCACTACATTGAAATATAAATCAGAAAAAACATAGGGAAAAATAGTATGATAATAGCTGCTCAACATTTGAATAACAAAACACCAGAATAACCCAGAAATATATGCTAAAATTAAGGTTTCGTAGTGGGATCATTTGCTAATCACTTGAACTGTACTATAAAAACATGAGATGGTGCATCTTGAATTCACACGACCAACCTCTGTGACAGAACAGGTCACTATAATTTCTATAATACGACGACACAACATGCAGAGAGATAGCATAGGAAGATCATGTAGCATTTTTGTTCAAAAAGCAAAGTGATAATACAAGGTAACCATAAGTAATACATTTTTTTCACACATAATTATGATTGAAAATCATCCACATCTAAAACTAATGAAAATGAGTGTTTCAAAATTCAATAAGTCAATAAGCCACACTATAATATTACACACATTCACCTAGAGTCTTTTGAAAGCCCATGCAACACAAGCAATGGGATTAGGATGCAAAAAACTTTCAAAGAGTCAACAAAAACAATTAAATATGCTAATAAAACAAATATCAAACAGAATGCAAAAATGCAGACAAACATCACACGGTTCAACAAATTCATCTAGATACATGAGAATTATATTCACACTATTTTTCTCTAAGCTTCTTGGCTAATAAATTGATAATCAAATATCCTTCACTTTGCATATCCCAATTTAGCTCCCTCCTAGTCCATCTACAGGCAATACGAGAGGATGAACGCCCAACAATGATTTTACCAAATTTTGCTTAAAAAATTGAACATTTGTCACCCAACAATTTCCACCTATGACAATATATATTTATCTCCAAACAGCTTCCTACCCCCCACCCAAGAAAGAATATATTATATAAATAAATGATAATCTCACCACCATTCATCTTGATCCAAGATAAAACGAGGGCAATTATAGGAACATCTAGAGAGAGGAGTTATGCTTCATATATTATGTGGGGTTCCAAGAACACTTGTGGATTCTCTCCAGGGAAGCAAAAGGCGGTCAAGCAAGTATTCTTTGAGCTATAAGGAGTGGTTACAAACTTATAACAAAATGCTTTTCAAAACATTTACATCGTTAGAAAGGGGAACTTTCTGTGGACATGGTCTAAGAGGATGGATTAACAGCCCAGCTAGTTCTTCTCTGTGCGAATAATGTCTCGATGGAGCTGAATAAAATGGCATCAAATGAGCCGGAAAGCATTTGAGAATGATTTTTTACAGAAGCTTCCCATTAACCAACCCGAGTAAAAAATCTGAGGGTGCACAACTATCAATGAACTTCTCTCATTGTGGCAGGACGAAACCATCAGGGATGCAAAACAAGTTCTTCGAACCACATAAGTCTAAGTGTTTTCCATCACCATCCTAAAAAACTTGTTTTTTCATCAACTTTGTTGGCATTTCCCTTTTCACGCTGGTTCCTAGCAATTCAACCTGTGATTCCTCAAACCATCGAAAGAACAGCATTTATTCACATTAAACGAAAACAGCCAAATTCATCAATACGAACAATAGTTTGGCATTGTACTAAAAACTTAGGGGAAAAAAACTTTAGATTCAGGAAATCAACTTTTAAATGATCACATACACAGAATCAACTCAATACACGGCGTTTAAGCATGGGAAAACAAAACCAAACAAAAACAAAACTAAAACTAACAATAAACCACAAGATCAAATATCATACCTCGTTCAACTTATCTAATGTTGCCAGAGCATTTGTCTCTTGCTTGGGCTTTCCAAAAATCCGCGTAAACATCGTGAACGATTTATTTACCCAAAACTACTACTATTTCCTCGCAATGAAGCAAAAATTATGTCCTTAAACCCTGAAGAGAGAATAAATTAACGCCACTTCAATCCGTGAACATTATCGAACAGATTACTCAAAATCTACAGAAATTGAACGACTAAAATTGACAGACAGCAAATAACAATCAAATAAATCTGCGTTAGAATTATCCGCAATCTTACTAACCTGAGGCTTTGGACCGACAATAATCGGCCTTGGTTTTCCCGGTAAATATGTACGGATTCAAGTTTTCGCAGCGAATTTCGATTGAACTTTGTGAATTTATACGATGAAGTAGAAGTCGTTGTTTGGAAGACTTGTTTTCTTCCGCGTTTTAGAGGGCAGTGACGCGGTGAAGTATCGGATGACTGCGCGTTCAGCGTAGGGCACACGACAGACCAATTGGATTGGGTGGTGAGCTTAACTTGGAAATTGGAATGAATTGATGGATTTTTATTTTTATAAATTAATAATATTAAATAAAGAAATTTAAAGGCTGCATCAAGGGATATTAATCTATTTTCACTTGACCAACACACACAAAAATAATTTAAATTTATCGGTATGCTGAGTTTATTGACAAAAATAATTTAAATTTATGTATCGATATATATTGTATTAGGCAAAAATTAATGCGTCGATACATTGACATTAGGGATGTCAATCGGGTTAGTACTATCGGGTTTTGGATGCGGGCTAATCGGACTGAAGATTTTTTCGGATTATAAATTTTCAATCCTAACCCTAAACGTTCGGTTTCGGGCTACCCCATCGAGCTAATCGGGTTAAAAACCATAAAAATAAAATAATTATTTGTATTTTGTTATTCTTAATGATCTAATGTATAATGTATAAAATATACATATAAATCAAAAATATAAATTATATAGTAAGCATGAAATGCAAAAATATAAGATATTGATGAAAAAAAATCAAAATTACATAACATATAAAATAAGTTGGTAACAATAAAATGTCCAACTTTGTTAAAGAAAAAATAATGAAATATCTGACAATAGTTTGAACTTATAGAATCAAAGCATCTCAAAAGTACAGAAAAGTGAAATGATGAGACTGTAATATTTTGTCGTTTTTTAATTTGTATATCTAAATATTTTATGTTAAGTATTCGGGTTTCGGGCTAGCCCATCTAGTGATGCCACCGGTTCAGGAACCGCCGGTTTCGGGCCCGAACCGACGGTTCAGGGTCGGAATAAAGTGGAACTGAAACCGGCCCGCCAGTTCTGTTGAAGGGGCAATTTTCGGGCCCTAAACCGGCGGTTCCGAGCCGGGCCAAAACCGGCGATTCCGGGCTTTTCCTTTTTTTAAAAAAAATTATTTTTATATTATTTTTTTTATGAAATTAAATGATTTGTGTTGAAATTTCAAAATTTTTTACTTTACAAGTGTTGAAATTTTTAAAAATTACTCAACTTAATAACTTATAGTCTAATAATTTTTAAATATATGTTGTGTTTTTTAAATTTTGTAATTACTTAACTTAAATAATTTTGAAATTATTCAACTTAAATTTTTTGAATAATATAATAACTTACTCATCAAAATAATTCATAAATAACGTGGAAATTTATAATAAGTTATATAAACTTGTAATATTTTTTGTCATTTTTTTAATTAAATGACTTGTGTTGAAAATTGAATTATTGAAATACAATAAAGAAAAAATAGTTCTAACACATTGACAATCAAAATAATGCATAAAAATTGATATCTTTATTGAATTTATTCTATGTACAAAAAAAATATTATACAATTTACAAGGATACAAATTACAATCTTCAAAATTGAATAAGTAAACTAACTAATACTAACTTAATAACTAATTCACTATACTAATTCCAAAATAAAGTTGTCTAAACGGGGGGGAATAACTAATTAAGGGCCGAACCGTCGGTTCAAGGGCCAAGAATTGCTGAACCGTAACCAGCCCTTTGCTTTAGGTGGTTCGGTTCCGGAACCGGCCTGTAGTCAACGGTTCGGACCCGAACCGTTGACTTTTGGGTCGGTTCCGGGCCGAACCGTCGGGCCCGGTTAGCCCATTGCATAACTAAGCCCATCGGGTTAGTCGAGCCGACCCTATCGGCTACCGAGCTATTCGATTACGGTCTAGTTGGGTTGTACTCCCTCCGTCCACGAAATGAGTACCCATATTTCCTTTTTGGTCCGTCCACCAAATGAGTACCCATTTCCTTTTTTGGTAAGTGTACCCCACACATCCCTCTCACAATAAAAGTGGGTCCCTTATTCCACTTACACACACTTAATTAATTTCTTAAAACCCGTGACACCCCCAAATGGGTACTCATTTCGTGGACGGAGGGAGTAATTTTTATCGAGTTGAAAATTTTCAACCCTAACCCTCTTAAATTGACGGGTTAATTGGGCCAGCCCACAAATTTCGGGTTGGATTGACATCCCTAATTGACAATATATAAAAAATATTGTCAAT
This sequence comes from Salvia miltiorrhiza, assembly GCF_028751815.1. Taxonomy (NCBI): domain Eukaryota; kingdom Viridiplantae; phylum Streptophyta; class Magnoliopsida; order Lamiales; family Lamiaceae; genus Salvia; species Salvia miltiorrhiza. The sequence continues at coordinate 55,584,375 of NC_080393.1, forward strand.
AAGGTAATTTAAATATTGTCAGTAAGGTAATTTAAATATTCTTAAAAAAAAGGGTAATTTAAATATTGAAAATATTGTCTATATGGCAATTTAATTAATATATTGAGCCCAATCTATCCATATATCCGTCTATCTATTTATACTACATTAAGGCAACTTTCAATTTCAAATCAATTTTAAAATTGAATGAAAATTTTGTAGTTATAATAAAACACAAATATTCTTGTGCAATCGGTTGCACCATACAATTAGTTTTCAGAATGACACTATTTCATTCGGAAAATTACACTTGAATATTTCCGAATGACACTACTTCAACATACAAATGACACTTGAAGATCTTCAAGTGTCATTTGTATGTTGAAGTAGTGTCATTAAGAAACCAGGTGCACGTTGCAACCGGTTGCACGTGAGAGCGTTTCATAATAAAATTGAAGGTTTGTTTATGGACTATATTTTTTCTTTTTATTTATTTATTTTTTCTTTATATTTTATTTTTTTTATTTCATTTTTAAATTATGAAATTCGACTAATTATAAGATATTTAATATGCATATCAAATTAAAGATCATGATAAGAGCATTAATTTGATGTATTTTATATAAATATTTAATTTAAAATGTAAAAGTTATATTTATTTAAATATTAAAAATTTTAAAAATTATCTCTCATCATTTTTGAATAAATCTATTTTTTTATTTTTTATTTTTGTAATTTATTATTTTTGTCTTTTATAATATCTATTTTTAATGTTGTGAATTTTCTTTGATTTTTATTTTTTCAATATTCAACTTAAATATATTCTACTAAAATTATTATATTTTTATTATATTTATACTTATGATAATTGAGTTTGTATCGATTTTATATTAATATAGAATTATAAAAATATTTTTCGTGCATTGCACATGATGCAAATGCTAGTTAAAAATGTAACTTTCAAATGGAAATCAATTTCAAATCAATTTTAAAATTGAGTGATAATTTTTAATTACAATAAAATTGAAGGATTATTTTATAAATTACATCTAAAACCCCAAATTATTAAGTTCGTATAAAATATATTTTGCATCCATCTTTTGATCCCCGAAATCGTGACGTGGCTCGCTGGATACCAACATGTAATTTTATATATATATATATATATATATATTTATATATATATATATATATAACATGACACAAAACGATGTCGTTTCGTACCATCCGCGTGAGCCACGTTACAATTTCAGGGATAAAAAAATGGACGCGGGATATTTTTTATGCAAACTTAATAGTTTGGGGTTTTAGATGATATTTCTTATAATTAAGGATATTTTTGATAAAACGGATATAGTTCGAAGTTTACTATGATATTTACCCTTAGTTTTATATTAAACTAAATTTTTTATCATGATCCTTAGTTTATGATGTATGGTAATTATTTTTCATAAAAAAATGTAATATAAATATCTTATATATAAAAATATCATCTCCCAAACTAATATTGTTGTACCATTTGCTTCTTAAACACCATGAAATTTGATTTATAAAAAAAATTATTCAATACATTTTAAATTAAAGATTTTTCGACAACAAATTTAATTTATGGTAGATTTAATCATAACTATATTTATAACGAATAAATTTTTTCTTTATGTTGAATATACTATAATTTTTTTCTTCAAATTTTTTGCATTAATTTTATTTTATTTTTGATATAATTTTTTATGATTTTATTTACATGTGCAATTAAGGAGAAAGAATTTTTAATAATTCATTTTACTACTCTACTTTTAAAAATGATAAAAAAATAATTTTAGAATTAATAAGTTATGTTAAGTTAAAGTTTTAAAATAAGTATATTTTTTTCTCTTTCCTCTGTACTATAATGAGTGTTATTTTTCTCTTTAATGGCATGTTTATTTTTTTTTCTATTATATTAATTTTATTTAGTTTTCTATTTTATTGTACTTTTAGAGAAAAAATAAGTAAATATCATGAGTTTGCGTTTACATATTTTTTTTATATAATATAACAATTTAAATGTAATATATATTGCTTCATTTTACAACTCTTATTTAAATTTTTTTTTGTATTAGTTTTAATATAACCTTGTAGATGAATAAGTAGTAGTAAAAAATATAATTATTTATATTTGTGTATTATTTATTTATTTATTTATTATGATGCGTAATACTTTATAATTATAATAATGTATAATGCTAATTTTCATTATTAAATAATTTAATTATTTAATAACTATAATTATCATTACACTTTATACAAAGTTGAAAATTTATGTTTTTTCAAATTCAAGATTTTATTGAGTAATTGATGTGATATTTTATTATATTTTTTAAAATATATTTTACATTTGTATATATTTTTACTATTTAATTTTGATATTTATTTATTTAAATATATCGTTTAACTTCAATACTCACATACACAATAGAACTAGTTATATATCGATATATAACAGTATATCACCCTAGTGTTTATGAGTTTTCGATATATTTTTTCAGCCTAATTTTGGTAGTATAGTATTGGGCTCTCTTAAAGAAAATGAAAAAGAAATCAAATATTGTTCGAGCAGCGCCATTTCAAATTTAATATTGCCGCACAAAAATCAAATTCTAACTAAAATTTCACGATAAATATTATATAACCGACTACGAATCATCGCACCCGCATTCACACACACACATACTCTTCCTTTAATCCTATTTACTCAAATCATGTTTCTCCATTATTAAATTTCGATGATTCAATTCACTTTCAATTTTGATTTTTCATCAATCTCCATATCCTCATTTCGTCGCCGATTTCCTTTGTTTTTTTCCTTTTCCTCCACTTTTAGCAGAAGCAGCCATGGATTTTATGAAGGTCTTCGATCAAACAGTTCGAGAGATGTACGTGTGTGCGCGCGCGCGCGTTGTTATGTCTTTTTTTTTGCCATTTTAATCCTGGCATGTTTCAGTTTTATTCATTTTTATTTTATTTTATATTAACATGCATGATTGTATCTGTATATACGTAAATGCAGAAAGAGGGAGGTGAATTTGAAGGTGTTGAAGGTTCCAGAGATCGAACAGAAGGTGATAGGAAAATTGTTTGCACTATTTCAGCTCAATTTCGTGGATTAATTATTTTTAGCACTGGTTTATTTATTGAATTAAGTTGTTGGATCGATAGTTTTGCCGTTTGTCAATTTGTTAGGATTTTACCTATCTGATTGTTTGATTTGGAAATGGACGAGGAGAAATGACGAGCATGCCACATCAGCATTGGTAGTTTAGTATGATATTAGGTACATTGTTTCGATAACATTTGGACTTGCCAGATGATCTTTGGTGTTGTAGTGTTCTGGTATGGGTGATAATATTGATCGAGTGTGTGTGTGAGGGCATAACTCGTAAGATTTTGGGTTACAGGTGGGTAAGTTCGAAACAATTATATCATAGGAGATACTAAAAAGATTCCTCAGACGAGTAAAGGATAGCAGGATTCATAAATACTATGAGCATCTTCTTATTGGTATTTTGTAATGTTTTAATTTACTGTTATTAAACCTTTGCAGTTAAAGAGAGTTGCAATTCGATCACCAGATAGTGGTGTTATGCATTGTTGTTTATTTGTTGAATTTGATTGGGTCTAAACTCCATATTTTAATCTAATCCAAGAATGATGTATTTTCTTCAATACTCTTGACGGTACTACCATCAAATCACTTGCCACAGTCAGTAACGAATATTTGTGTTGAAATTATGCGATTCCAAGAGCTATTGCTACTTCCCATTTCTTAAATTTGATGCTTTAGTGGCTGATATTACACAACACTTTGAGATGGAAAATGAGTTTTCACCATGCCCACAATTTTGAATTTGCTAAGAATGTGTGCCTCTTTGTGTGCGTAATAGAGCTCACATTTTTCTTGCTGCAAATTGGTTCTAATTTCTAGCAGCTCTCAGCTTTATTTCAGAGGTGATTGGTTTGTTGTTAGTACCATGACATTATACCGGTCTGTATAGTACTCTCCACAGAATTGACATGGATCTTCTTATTTTATTCCTTTCTTCCCCCTGGCACTCCAAATGGGGACGTTAGGGATGAAAAATAAGTACCTCTAAGAAATGCTGTTTAAGCACTTGTGTAATGCCAACTAGTTCCTGTGAGGAATACAAACCAAAAAAGTACAAAGAACCATCTCATGTCTCACTAGTCTATACCTTACTCGTAATTCATATGGAAGTGTTAAAGACATGCGTTCCTTACCGACATATTATTAGATAAACGTTTTGTTTGGTCATGCATAGTGCTTTACCATTCGGGTCTAGAGTTTTTCTTCAAAAGTATACTTTTAATTCGGAGATTGATGCGCTTGTAGATATTGGAGTAATGAAGTTAGTATACTTCTTACTTATTCAGCGTTTTGTCGTATTGCCATTTTGACACTCTGTTTAAGTCAGGTTTTGGATGCAACGGATGATGAACCTTGGGGTCCTCATGGCACAATATTAGCAGAAATAGCTCAGGGCACAAAAAAATAGTACTTTCACAAGTTTGCTGAACTCACTATCTTCTTATTTGTTATAAATCTGGTTGTAAAGTGACCTGATATGCCTTTGTCATATGCCTTGTCTGTTGAGCTATTATGCAGCACTGAGTGCCAGATGATTATGAATGTCCTTTGGACAAGATTGGCCGAGACGGGCAAAAATTGGCGCGCTGTCTACAAGGTAGCAGCTGGATATTTTTATGCTGGTGATTTCTTTTTTGTCTTTTACATGTTTGAATGACTAAAAGTGGCATTGGCATTTTTCTTTATCCTAGTATTTGTTCTCATCTTTGACATCGATTATATTCCTTTCAAACTTTAGGCAAAAGAATAATGTTGTTTTGCAACAGGCTTTGTCCGTTATAGAGTATCTTGTGTCACATGGATCTGAACGTGCTGTCGATGAAATAGTAGAGCATACTTATCAGATAGCGGTATGTATCTTCATTTATTTGTAACGCATATCAGTTTATTTATGTTATCTCTAGATGAATAGGATAGATCTTTAGTAAAGACTATTAGTTGATAATTGTAAAAAGCTCTTCTTTATTTATTTATTTTTTTAAATACTGATTGCTTGCTCTGATATCCAAATTCTGTAGTCTCTGTCAAGTTTTGAGTATGTTGAGCCAGGTGGGAAGGATGTGGGAATAAATGTGAGAAAAAAATCTGAAACTATAGTGGCTCTTCTAAATGACAAAGATAAAATACAAGAAGCAAGGACTAAAGCGACTGTCAATCGTGATAAGTAAGTCTGTGTGTTGACGTCAAACACTCTATTGCTTCTAAGTATCATTGTTCCTTTTCTGTGTCACTAAGGTGAGCGAGGTTTATGGTATTGTTAATTACTTTCCAGGTATATTGGACTTTCATCATCTGGACTGGCATGCAAGTCAGCTTCAGCCTCATTAAGTAGCAGGAGTAGCGATCGGTATAGAGGTTACGGTAATGCACTCGATAGTGATGCATCTAAAGATAATTATAAGGGAAAGGACCAACATGGGGAAGATAAATATTTGAAGACTACCAAATCAAAGAGAGAGCCCTCTCGCTCTGGCAGGTACGTATTCTCCTTTATCTTGATCTACTGTATGCGTGTATGGCTTGTAGAGTTCCTTTATTTTCTATAGAACATACCATGTCTGTAGCTCTTTTTATTTTCCCCCTCCCATTTCCTTTTCCTCTTTCTTGCCCACAAAAGATTCAAGCATTGCTACGCACTCAATGTTCACAATGCTTGGCATGCTGGATATCATTTTGTTATTCAAATACTTCTATTCTTTTTAAATGACTTTAGATGGAATTTCTGCACAACTTTAGTATAGAAAGCAATGTAGCCCCTTGTGGTTATTGGTCTCAAATGACATGCCTGACTCATCAGTAACTGACAAATCAAATGTGTATTTTCTACTCTCTCGAAGTAAAATGTTGAAGATTTGATTACCTGTGCTCAACTCTGGCATATTCTTTAATAACATCTTCACTTTATTCTTCTAAACCACGAGCATGTTCTGCAGCAAGAAACAAGACACTCCTGTTGCTGGCGCATCGAAAAAATCTACCACAGCTAGCAAGACGAACGTACAAACTTCAAGTTCTTCAAAAAAAGCACCGTCTAACAAATTCGATGATGATTTTGATGATTTTGATCCACGGGGGATCTCAAGTGCTAGTAAGCATTAAGTTTTTAAGTAGTCCTATTATTGTTGTGCTGCATTGTCCAAACTTTCTGTTTTTTCTAAGAAAGAGGGCAGAAGAGATAGCCCTCATTTCACCTGACTAATGCTTCAATTTATCTTACCTCTATAACTCCAGAATTTGAGAGCTATTATAGGTTGATAGCAGGCATTTGTCAACTGGAGAAAACTATGCTGATTTTCTCTGGATTTGGATGTACATTTTGTTTATTTTTATTTTTTTATTTTTTTTGCTGTTGAACAGAACCTTCTGTTGGAAGTAGCCAAGTGGATCTTTTTGCACAAAACTTTGTTGATCTTTCGGATGAACCAGTATCTTTTCCAACAGATTATTCTACCACTTCAGTAAATAATTCATCAGAAGTTGATCTATTTGCTGATGCTGCTTTTGTATCAACAAAGCCTGTACCAGATTCAGGGAAACTTCCTGCATCTCAGGTAAGGCTGCAACTGCATCCTATCTGCCAAATTTATACTCTCATCAATATACGTCTAACACAATATTATCTTTAATTGGAGTAGGGGAGTCTGAACAATTAAACTGTTGATGATCCGAACCTAAGTAGCATTAGCTAGATTAGCTATTAACAGTCAGACTGCAATTGTGGTTCCTTGTTCTTTTCTGTTGCAAGACTATTGCCTTATTTGTGCAAAAATTAGGCTTAAGATCTAGGAATTCTCTAGTAATCTTTTCTTTAATTGAAAGTTGCTCTTATGCTTTGCAATTTCCCCCATCTTCTCAGTCGTCCAGTTTAGCTCTGGGGAAGGGTATTATCGCTGTCAGAATTATGTTATAAAAACCATGAATGCATTATCTCAATTACAGGAAATCTAGAGACTTCATTTTAATCAAATATGAATCCTTTGTGCAGACCAATGTTGATCTATTTGCTTCCCATCCTGTTCCTGCTGTTTCCGCACCGATGGATCTTTTTGCTTCCCAGCCTGCTCCTGCTGTTTCCGCACCAATGGATCTTTTTGCTTCCCAGCCTGCTCCTGCTGTTTCCACACCGATGGATCTATTTGCTTCTCAGCCTGCTCCAGCTGCTTCCACCACAACAATGGATCTTTTCGCTGCTCCGGATCCAGTTCTTCACCTAGAGGAAAATTCCTCTAAACCTGATACAACCAGTAGCACATTCGATCCATTTGCAGCCATTCCAATGAGCAATTTTGATACAGATACTTTGCCGATAGCATCTGATCAGAACTCTCATGATGACGGAATTCATGCACAAATGAATTGGACTTCAGTTAACACCAACCCTCCACCCAAGAAGGAAGGGTTTCAAGTCAAATCTGGAATATGGGCAGATTCTTTGAACCGAGGGTTGATTGATCTAAACATAACTGCACGTAAGTATTTCTTACTTGACAGCTTATTTGCTGGTCTTCTCTCATTACTCTTAATCCATAGAATATGTAACTATGATGAGTGTATTATTTGTCGGTTGTATTTGTGAAAACCGTTTTGTATTTGCTGAGCCAAAAAACTAGGGCCCGGTGCAAGAATATAGCTACAAGCTTTGGCCGATAACAAGCTTTGGCAGCATCCAGATTTTCTATACTATTCGCAACTGTTCCATTGAGTTATTGAGTTATGATACCTCTAGTGATAGCTAGATTCTGGGTGCTCTATTTCAGGCTTAAGCTCTAGTGATCATCATAACTCATGAAGATTTTCATAAGCCATTTAGTTTCAATCGCATTTCTGCACTGATATCACGACACTACTTCCTCTCGTTGAAAGTCTTTGAAAACCATAGATAATCAACACTAAACCTTTTATGAATGGAATCATATTCAAATTTTGGTTATGAGGTGTTCTGATTCTTTTGCTGATACACCTTTTCATATCCAATCCTGGCAGCCAAGAAGGTCAACTTAGCAGAAATCGGCATAGTTGGTGGATTGATGGATGGATCAGAATCGAAGGACAAGGGGCCTCTGCCTTCGTTCAACATGGGAATTGCCATGGGCGTCGCATCCGGAGTAACTACACCCGAGCTATTAAAATCAACATCAGCACCGGCATTGGACGACGATTTCTTCTCCAGTCTAAGCAGCCAGCAACACCAGATTCCAAACTTCCAAAAATGAGTTTACTCTGCTACTCGACTTTAGTATTTATTTCGTGCGAATGCACTGCATTTGAATCTTGTATAGGAGGGAAGATATTTTGTTTTTTGTTTTTGTTTGTCTCTCTGTGTGTGGTTGATTGCTGGTATATGTCCCATATTTGCTCTTTCATGCTGATGCGGGTGCTGCCAAGGTTGAGGCTTGTACACATTTATATTAACTTTCTTTTATTCATCGACAGTCCATGAGTAGCCAATTCCCCTATCGATTTTGTGAGGATTTAGGGACGAGTGCTCTTCACAAACTCTCAAAATCAAAACTACAACATTGGTCTCTGAATTGTACGTCTCAATGTTTCTCTTTTGGCTTGCAACTATGTGGTATTTATAGGCGTGAGTTGGGCTCCGGAAGGCCCAGCCCAAAAGAGTTAGTTTGAGTGAGGACTCTTCTGCGTCCGAATGCATCCATAACTTGAAATCCACATCTTCAAGCTGATTTGTTCTTATCCGGACCTTAAGGGATAAGATATTTGAACTTCCATCTTTATCTGTATCTTCTGATCAGATTGCATTTCTTTCGCCCTCAATATGTCTGATATCCTTCATCTTCTGCACTCTTCTGTTCTGCTCCTTCTACCCCCGATCATCCTTAGAATGCTATTGGATTTCATGCAGTACCTCGGTCATAAACCGTGGTTACTTGAGCAACTCCAAATTAAGCATTCTATTTAAGTTTTTGTAACCTGTTACTTTAAGCACCAATTGATCTTGCATTTGTAAGGGGGTTTGAACCTGCATCCTTCAGCTTGTGTCTTAAGCACACAATCAAGTGAGCTACCAGCTCAACTTGTATTATTTCCATTCGTTTTGTTTTAGAGCATCTACATCGGCTTACTCGATGAGGCTTACTCGAGTAAGCTTCCCATCGAGTAAGCTGATGTGGAGCTAGGGGGCCTCGAGGCTTACTTGTTTAATCGAGTATGACTCAATTGGCGATATTAAAGGCGCGTGACTGTGTAAGAAGATCATTAGATGTAATCAAAGATCAATCTTCAATCAAAGATCCTTGACTATAGTTTTCTCTTTATTTCTTTCCTTATGTAATTCGGTTCTTAACCCTTTAAAGGATGACAGTAATTGTCAGAAGAACAACAAGATACCATATGTCGATACCATATTTTAATTCGGTTCTTAACCCTTAAAACATTCTCGGTTCTCCTTCTTTACTATGTCGATACCATATTTTAACAGCACGCGCCTAATTAAAAAAAAATGATTTTTTTTTAAACAAACGACTATTTTCAGCCGATTTCAATTTTTTTTTCCTTCCTTTATTCAAACGGCTCTATGACCATTTCTTAATTTTTTTCCCTTGTACTTCCTATATATACTCCCCATTTCTCCCATTTCATTCACCCCTTCACTCTTTCTGTCTATTTCTTCTTCAATTCTTTCTCTTCATACCCCATCACTTACTTTTCACTTTTCACCACTCTCAATATTAATTACAATATATTTTTTCACCACTCTCAATACACTTAACAACATTTTTTCATATTTAACAACTTTTTTTTAAAATTTGTATCACTACCTTCTAGAAAGTTCTTTTGTGGACAAAGAGAATAAATAATAGTAATGTTTCTGCGTGATATATAAATTCTTTTAACTTAAACCAAATACAAACAAATAATACTCCTTTAACTGAGCCATATCAGATTATTCTTATGCGGAAAAGCTTCATAACCACAAGTATAGGATTCTGGTAGCTCTATGGAGTGGAGTTGATGCGTATCAAGATTGTAGAAAATGCAAGGCCGCCATTGGCTCCCATAATAATATTTGCCAAAATAGAAGGCCAAAACATGTGGATATTTAACCCAACCAAGTGGCTCAAGAACTCGATCATCTTTAAGAGCCAACTGTTGAATCCTGCATTTCTCAGCTCCCAAGTCGACGTTGGGCAGCAGCGCCTTCCTCCACTCGCCCGTCTCTGCCTTCATCTCCCAAACCTCCCACGACAGATCCCCACACGCTACCAGGAGAGACAGACACCTCCCAGTTGACAGATAGTTATAGTTGTTTTCATGGTACTCATAAGGGGCTTCACTCAGTGTAATGATCTCCGTCTCCACATCCATGGTCGCGCAGCACTTCCCCCTTCCCCAGTGCAGGAAACCTTCAGTAGTCACGGGACCCACTTTGTTGAAGAAAAATCGCCTGACATGGTCGGGGAGGTGGTGAATCTCGACTTGCCTCCAGGATTCATCGACTCCGACAGTGAGCACGTCAAGACCGTAGTCCTTTCGTGTGTGTGGTTCATAGAGGAAATCATAGGTTGGTGCAATCACTTTATACGCCAAGGAAGCTGCAGAGTATGCAAAACTACAGGTGAACTGGGCATAGCATATGTCTTTACGGTGTAGCGGGAGGAGAAATAACTGCTTCGTTGCAGGATTCGCTAGTTGACCGATGTACTGACCTCTGGCGTGCAACTCAAGTGCCAAACCGTTGCAGGTAGCAAGAATCCCCGATTTGGAGGGGTGAGTTATCTCATATGTGTGGATTCCGCCGTCTGCGTCGGCTGTTACATAGAGTGGCAGAGCTTTAGCCTTTATGGGTGATAGGAGGAGTCCATAGGTAGCACCGTGCATCTGCGCGTTGATGAAGGCATGAGAATGGATAATGTGGTACCACCGCCGGCACACGAGCCTCGCTCTCTCGTAGAGATGATCGGCCGGCAAACGGAGGAGGATTTCGAACAATAGGTCTGTGGGGAGGGACTCTATATTTGTTGGCATCCCCTCTTTACACCTCCGGGAATAATAAGGCCGACTTCTATTGTATATCATCTGCTTTTATTGAATACAGATATTGTCATAACTATGCATATCAACGTCTAACCTAAATTTCAAAGATAAAAATATTTTGTCTTGAAACATATATGCATAGGGAATTTGAGGTGTAACCTAATTTTGAAAGAGAGGCATCTGCATATCAAATAAGGGAAAATATGACTGACCGATTGTCTACCAAGAATGTCGGAATGGGGATCCGAAACACTGCCGTCGGTGCAGCAGCGGCGCGGAGGCGGCGGCTTGCGGGAGGCTATTTTCAGTTGAAGCATTTCAGCTTTTCTATTTCCGGTGTAAAGCGCGGCGGCGGAGTAAATGAATTACAAGCGGTGGGCCCAAATATATGGCAACAGTTTCCCGCCAAAACCGAAAATATAAACCTAAAACCCAAAAATGGCCCATTACAGTAGACGCACCGCACCGCACCTCACTCACCCGAAAATGGAAGTAAAGGGCATTGCGTCTAAAATTCGTTTATTTCCAGAATCGGCCCGCCGCTGCAGCCATGGAAGCTTGCTTGGTGAAGACGAACCCTCCTTTATATTTCTTCTTCAATTTGCCCATTTGAAACAAATGTAGATGAAGATTTCGAAGTTATTGCTTCTTCTTTGCTTGTGTTTTTCACAGAATGAATAACAAAAGCTCTGACTTTCAAAAGCCTCTGCCTTCGTTCAACATGGGAATTGCCATGGGCGTCGCATCCGGAGTAACTACACCCGAGCTATCAAAATCAACATCAGCACCGGCATTGGACGACGATTTCTTCTCCAGTCTAAGCAGCCAGCAACACCAGATTCCAAACTTCCAAAAATGAGTTACTCTGCTACTCAAATTTAGTATTTATTTCGTGCGAATGCACTGCATTTGAATCTTGTATAGGAGGAAAGATATTGTTGTTTTTGTTTTTGTTTGTCTGTGTGTGTGGTTGATTGCTGGTATATGTCCCATATTTGCTCTTTCATGCTGATGCGGGTGCTGCCAAGGTTGAGGCTTGTACACATTTATATTAACTTTCTTTTATTCATTGACAGTCCATGAGTAGCCAATTCCCCTATCGGTTTTGTGAGGATCTAAGGGCGAGTGCTCCTCACAAACTCTCGAAATTAAAACTACAACAGTAGTGTCTGATTGGTATATTTCAATGTGTCTCTTTTGACTTACAATTATGTGGTATTTATAGGCGTGAGTTGCAACTACTCCCTCCGTCCATGAAAAAGAGTCCTACTTACCTCATTTTTTTTGTCCATGAAAAAGAGTCTCATTTAACTTTTTGAACCATCACATCATACATTTTCTCTTACATTTAACTATAAATTGTACTTTTATTCCACTTTTTAATTAAAAATGTACTTTGATTCTACTTTTTTGTACTAATAATACCCCTACAAATTATACCTTTATCTCACTTACACCTACTTTAACAACTTTCTTAAAACCGGAGCCGAACCCCAAATGAGACTCTTTTTCATGGACGGAGGAAGTATTATTTATGAGCGTTGCTCTCTTTTCAAAGACAACCATCTTCATATCCAACAAGGGAAATATGAGGGTGCTTACCGTTCTCTACTAAGAATGTCGGAATGGGGATCCACAACAATGACGTCTAGAACGCCGCGGCGGCAATGTAGGAATCATTATTATTAGGGCTATTAATAAAAAAATATATAGTCTCAACTCTGATTTCATGGTTACTTTTTAACCTAAATTTACAAAATTTATAAATATACCATGAACTTATCTAGGTTTCCTTCCACAGTTCCACTAAAATAAATATTCTATCTCCTTCAATACTACTACTCTTTCACTAAAATAAAATATTCGGACAACATGAGCTGATGCGTCTTGAAGAAATAAACTTCATAAAATATTTCTTTTTAAATGCTGAAAAACAACGGAAATTTCCTTTAAATTGCCCCCCAAAAATAACTCAAGCTATCAAATAAACAACAAATATAAATACCAAAGTCTGGACTATAATTTAAGAACAATGTTATAAATAATAATGTTTCTGCATGAACTCTTTTAACTTAAACCAAATATAAACAATAATAACAATAATACTCTTTTAACTTAACCACATCAGACTGTTCTTATACGGAAAAGCCTTACAACCTTTAGTATAGTTGTGCGGTAGCTCTATGGAGTGGAGTTGATGCGTATCAAGATTGTACAAAATGCAGTGCCGCCATTGATCCCCATAAAAATAGGCGCCAAAATGGAAGGCCAAAACCTCTGGATATTTAACCCAACCAAGTGGCTTAGAAAGAACTCGAGCATCTTTAGGAGCAAACTGTTTAATCCTGCGTTTCTGAGCTCCCAAGTCGACGTTGGGCAGCGCCTTCCTCCACTCGCCCGTCTCTGCCTTCATCTCCCAAACCTCCCACGACAGATCCCCACATGCAATCAGGAGAGACAGGCACCTCCCAGTTGACAGATAATAATAGTCGCGTTCATTGTACTCATAAGGGGCTTCACTCAGTGTAATGATCTCCGTCTCCACATCCAACGTCACGCAGTATCTCCCGCTTCCCCAGTGCAGGAAACCTTCACTAGTCAAGGGAGCCTTATCGAAGAAAAACGGCCTGACATGGTCGGGGAGGTGGTGAACCTCGACGTGCCTCCAGGACTCATTGATTCCAACAGTGAGCACGTCAAGACCGTAGTCAGTTTTTTGGGGTGGTGGCGATTGGGTAACAACGTACGGTGCAATCACTTTATACGCCAAGGAAGCTGCAGAGTATGCAAAACCATACTTGAACGGGGCATAAAATACGCGTACGCCTATAGGCAATGGTGGGAGGAGGAGTGACTGCTTCGTTGCTGGATTCACAAGGCGAGGGAGGAAGTAACATTTGGAATCAATCTCAACAGCCAAACCGTTGTTGGTAGCAAGAACTTCCCTTTTGAAAAGGTAAGTTAGCTCAGATGTGTGGATTCCGCCGTCTGTGGTGGCTGTTACATAAAGTGGCAGAGTATAACCCTTTATGGGTGATAGGAGGAGTCCATAGGTAGCACCGTGCATCTGCGCGTTGATGAAGGCATGAGAATGGATAATGTGGTACCACTGCCGGCACACGAGCCTCGCTCTCTCGTAGAGATGATCGGCCGGCAAACGGAGGAGGATTTCGAACAATAGGTCTGTGTGGAGGGACTCTATGTTTGTTGGCATCCCCTTTTTACACCTCCGGAAATAATAAAGCCCGACTTCTAATGCATATCATCTGCTTATTGAATACAGATATTGTCATATATATGTCTCATCTACTAATCAATCGATAACCAATTCACTAATTTGTATACAACTGCTTTATCTGCCCAAAACTTGAATGCTGAGAACAAGACAGCCATATGCATATCAATATCGATGTCTTTTTATATTAATCTCTAACCTAAATTTCAAATAAAAAACCTTTTCTTATGAAATACTCATATATATATGCATACGGAATTTCAGCTGTAACCTAATTTTGAAACACTGTTAACCCAAATACATGCGTTTTATCCACCCAAAACATAACTAGATATCTGAAATGCAGAGAATCAGACAACCATGTGCTTATCAAACGCATGTTTTCTTATTATTAATCTCTAACCTACATTTCACAGACAAGATCTTTACTTATGAAATGTATGCGCATGAGGAATTTAAGCTCTAACCTAATTAATTTTCAAAGACGGTCATTTGCATATATCACAAAAAGGGAAAATAAGAGGGAGAGTGCTTCAACCTAATTAAGCTCTACTAAGAATGTCGGGATGGCTGTCGTCAGTGCAGGAGGCGGTGGCTTGCGGAAGGCTGGTTTCAAACGAAACATTTCAGCTTTTTTTTTTTTTTTTTTTTTTAATTTCCAGTGAACTGTGTAAAACGAGGCGTCGGAGTAAATGAAGTAGAAGCGGTGGGTCCAAATGAATACCAGCAGTTTCCCGCCCAAATCCAAATAAATACTTCATTCGTCCATGAAAGAACTTTCTAGAAGGGAGTGACACGAAATTTTAAAAAAAGATTATTGAGTGTATTGAGAGTAGAGACAAAATTGTTGTGTGTATTGAAAGTGGTGAAAATGTATTATACTCCCTCCGTCCCACTAAAGTTGGCTACATTCGTTTCGGCACGGGAATTAAGGAGTTGTAGATTAATATTTTAAGTGTGTAGTTAATAAAGTATAAAGTAATAAAGTAAGAAATAGAAGGTGATAAAGTGAGAGAGAGAAGGTAATAAAGTGATAAAGTAGGAGAGAGGATGTGATAAAGTATGAGAGATAAGGTAATAAAGTGATAAAGTAGGAGAGAGAATGTGATAAAGTAGGAGATAGAATGTGATAAATATTTCCATTTTAGGAAAGTGGCCAACTTTAGTGGGACGCCCAAAATGGAAATGTAGCCAACTTTAGTGGGACGGAGAGAGTAATTAATATTGAGAATTATGAAAAAGTGAAAAGTAAATAATTATGAGTGGTGGGGTATAGTCCAAAAATGGGTAGGAAATTTTTTTGTAAACGTCCCAAAAGGGAAATATAGGAAGTCCTTTTGTGGACGGAGAGAGTACAAAGGATTTTTTTTTTAATTATTATTGGCGGATAAATATATAAACTTTGCAAGAATTTTAATTTTTAATATGAATTTTAAAAAATGTCAAAAAAATACATTAACTTATTGATCAGAATAATTTTAACACAAATTTTTTGGTGGTCAAATTAATGTTGACTTTGATGAATTAATTCTGAAATTTGAATAAATTAACTCTGAAATTTTATTTGAAACTAACGATATGAATTAAACCCAAACACAACTCTAAAATTTTCATTTTTCGAATAACCTTAGCAGCAAATAGAACGAAATTTGATACCTTCCATATTGGGCAACAATAGTAGCCTCGTCTAGGAAGAAGGGTGCAATTAAGCCCCCCTGATTTTTTTTTTATTTTTTTATTAAGGCCTTCGGACTTAATTGCACCTTTCTTTCGGGACTTTGGGGAGGTCAATGCGCTTTGACCGACTTTGGGGGACTAAAAGCTCTAGGGGGTGTACTACAGGGGGAATCTGCACCTTTGCCCTTTTTTTATTTGAGTAATTCTTGGAGTAATGAGTAATTCTTTGCAAATGGAGAATTTCGTGTTACAGAGAGAGATGGAGTAATTCTTTGCAAATGGGGTTTCCGATTTGGTGGGGGTTAAGGTTGGGGGTGGGGTGGGGGGACACGTGTTGGGGATGGGGGTGGGGGTTTGGAGACTTGGAGACACGTGTGGGGGGTGTAAGGGTTGCCAATGTATAGATAATTTGACTCTTCTAAAAGTATTTTTGAATTAATTTTATTTTAATTTATATAAGGGTAGAAGAGTAATTTGATTACTTAATCTAGATTTTAATCTAAATCACGAAATAATTAATTCATGTTATCTACATTTTAATCTTGATCTACCAAACACTAAGATACATTATTAATCTTACTTTATGCATGATACATATCTTGAATTTTATCTATATTAACTTATTCCAATAAAGCTATCAAACGTGCCCTTAGAATGTTATTATTGGATTTCGTGCAATACTTTGGTCATAAGGCCATGGTTACTTGAGCAACTTCTCTATTTAAGCTTTTGTAACCTGTAATTGACCTTGCATTTGTAAGAGGGTTTGAACCTGCATCCTTCAGCTTGTGTCTTAAGCTCAACTTGTATTATTTCCACTCGTTTTGTGTTATAAACATGCAGAGCGCAAGTGTAGGAATAATTATTTATTAGGGTTATTATCAAAAAATATAGTCTCAACTTAGATTTCATGGTTACTTTTTAACCTAAATTTACAAACATTATAAATATAGCATGAACTTATCTAGGTTTCCTTCCACAGTTGCACTGTTGTCTACACTTTTTCTCCAAAATCATGCATGTTCATTGTTCTGATCTCACGCATTTAAGCACAACAACACATGGATCTACATACATAGCATAGCACTATGTGTAAAATGAATAATGTATTGCAAAAATGACTTTGCCTTACTTTTGAGCTTCTATTACATATTCCCTCCGTCCCACGAGTCTTGACACGTTTTTCTTTTTGGGCCGTCCCACGAATCTTGACACGTTTCCTTTTTGGGTAATAATTATTACCTTTTTTTCTCCTACTTTATCACCTTTATTATATTCTCTCTCCTACTTTATCACTTTTATTACCTTCTCTCTCCTACTTTATCAATTTTATACTTTATTAATTACACACTTAAAACACTAATCTACAACTCCTTAATTCCCGTGCCGAACCCAAACGTGTCAAGACTCGCGGGACGGAGGGAGTAATACAATGTACGCTGATTTGTAATCCAATAGCAATGTGATTGTTATAGGTGTCCATTCAAAAGTGATTATAAATATTCTATCTCCTTCAATACTACTACTCTTTTCACTAAAATAAAATATTCGGACAACATGAGCTGATGCGTCTTGAAGAAATAAACATCATAAAATATTTTTTAAAATTGCCCCAAAATATAAACAATAATACTAACAATAATACTCTTTTAGCTTAGCCATATCAGATTATTCTTATGCGGAAAAGCCTCATACTCACTAGTATTGGATTGTGGAAGCTCTATGTAGTGGAGTTTATGCGTATCAAGATTGTAGAAAATGAAAGGCCGCCATTGGCACCCATGATAAATATCTTCGCCAAAATAGAAGGCCAAAACCTGTGGATAGTTAACCCAACCAAGTGGCACAAGAACTCGAGGAGCATCTTTAGGAGCTAAACGTTGAATCCTGCATTTGTGAGCTCCCAAGTCGACGTTGGGCAGCGCCTTCCTCCACTCGCCCGTCTCTGCCTTCATCTCCCAAACCTCCCACGACAGATCCCCACACGCTACCAGGAGAGACAGACACCTCCCAGTTGACAGATAATAATAGTCGCGTTCATGGTACTCACAAGGGGCTTCACTCAGTGTAATGATCTCCGTCTCCACATCCATCGTCACACAGTACCTCCCCCTTCCCCAGTGCACGAAACCTTCACTAGTCAAGGGATCCCTATAGAACAAAAATGGCCTGAAATGGTCGGGGAGGTGGTGAACCTCAACGTTCCTCCAGGATTCATCGATTCCAACGGTGAGCACGTCAAGACCGTAGTCAGTTTCTAGGTACGGTGCAATCACTTTATACGCCAAGGAAGCTGCAGAGTATGCAAAACCATACCGGAGCACGGCATAGATTACATTTACGCCTGTAGGCAATGGTGGGAGGTGGAATGACTGCTTCGTTGCAGGATTCACAATCACAAGACGAGGGAATTGGTAACCTTTGGCTTCCAACTCCAAACCGTTGCAGGTAGCAACAACTCTCGATTTGGAGAGGTGAGTTATCTTAGCTGTGTGAATTCCACCGTCTGCGTCGGCTGTTACATAAAGTGGCAGAGTAATAATCCAGTTTGGGGGTGATAAAAGGAGGCCATAGGTAGCACCGTGCATCTGCGCGTTGATGAAGGCATGAGAATGGATAATGTGGTACCACCGCCGGCAGACGAGCCTCGCTCTCTCGTAGAGATGACCGGCCGGCAATCGGAGGAGAATTTCAAACAATAGCTCTTTGGGGAGGGACTCTATGTTTGTTGGCATCCCCTTTTTACACCTCCGGGAATAATAAGCCCGACTTCTAATGTATATCATCTGCTTGTTGAATACAGATATTGTCATAAATATGTCTCATCTACTAATCAATCGACTAACCAATTCACTAATTTGTATACAAGTGTTTTATCTGCCCCAAATTTAAGCTAAATATTTGAAATGCAGAGAGTAAGACAGCTATTAAACAAATTTTTGTTTTGGTACAACATCATCACTCTACTAATCAATCGACTAACCAATTCACTAATTTGTATAAATGTGTTTTATCTGTCCAAAACTTAAATGCAGAGAATAAGACAGCCATATGCATATCAACTAGTGTATAACCCGTCGAAATTTCGACGGGACTTTAAATTATGTATATTATTTTTACATAATATAATTATTTTTAATTAATTTAATTTGATGTAATAAAATTTACATTATATTAATCTCAATTATATTCGTCAATTAAATCTTAGTTTTTTTGTTAAAATAATAAAAATACTTGTTTATATAATTTTTTTTATACTTTTTCTGTTTTGACGCATAAAAGTTAATTTACGATCTCATATGTCATATAAGCATCATCTCATCTCAACTCTGTAAGATTAGAAGATCATCAAGAACTCGAAAGACAATATTTGACTTTTGAACGCTAAACTTTTAAGCATTATTTCGTCTGGATCCTGAAACACTATATCTGACTTTTATGCGTCAATCGTTTGAACATCATCACTATCTGATGCTTTAAATATCATAACTCACTTCTTAAACATTATTTCATTAGGAGCTTGAAAGACCAGGACAGACTTGTGAGATTATACAATTTGAAGCTTATAAGATCATAACTAACTTTTAAACATCATTTTGTATGGAGCTTGAAAAAACATAACAGACTTATGTGCATCATCTCATTTGATGCTTAAGCATCATCTTGTTTAAAGTTTGAAAGACCATAACTAAGTTTTGAGAATCATCTCGTCGAAGGCTTAAAAAAATTGATATGAGATTCAAATTAATTCATGTCAATTTATATGCGAATATTTATTTATCATAACTATTTTATATCCTACGTGGCACTCTCACAATTTATTATTTGCTTCACCCTCAATTTTATACTATATGACATTTTTACATTTGTTTTCATCAATCCAACATTGAGTTTATACAAAACTTCATCAATTCATAACCTAAATAAAAGGCTCAATCTCCATGAATACATTAGCTCATCTATCTTTCCCACATTGATATTCTTTTAAATTTAATCAAGGAAAAATCTAGATAAAAAAATACTTGTAATATGTATTTCAAATAAATAGTTTTTCATATTTTTTTTTATAATTGCAATAGTTTTTTACAGTAAATTTATATTAAACTTCATAATTAAAAGTCTAAAAAAAATTGTAATTAGATTTAAATATTTGCAAACCTCAATAAAAAATATATATGTTTTTAAAATAAATAGGTTCGTCAATTGAATGTTCAATTTTTTGATAAAATAATAAAAATACTCTTTTATATAAATTTTGTACGGATAAAAGTTAATTTAAGATTCATATGTCATATAAGCATCATCTCATATCAACTCTATAAAATCAGAGTAGGGGTGTGCAGCGGGTCGGACCCGGACCGACCCGCCGGGTTTGTTGGACCAAAAATTTTAAAAGGAAGGACCAACCCGGACCGAAAAATGTGTGCAGGCCGACCCGGACCCGGACCGAACCCAAGCAACGGGTCCGATTCGGTCCGGGTCCAACCCGCCGAGGCCAAAATTAGTTTTTTTTTTTTTTTTCCTATTTTCGCACTTAATTTTCATACATAAAACATAATAAATACGATACAAACACATTAAAATCATAATTTCACCATTCGCAATCCACAATCACAACAAAAAACATAAATCAAAATCATTCCTCCTTTAAGTTTTAGAAATATTTGAAATTTAATATTATCATAAATATTAAATATATAAAATAAATAATTAATTTTTAATGATATGGGTCGGTCCGGGTTCGGCGGGTTCGACCGGGTCTCGACCCGGACCGACCCGAAAAAAAATCGGTCCTAAGAATTAGACCCGACCCGGACCATACATATACAATGGGTCGGTCCGGTCTGGACCGAACCCGTCGGTCCGGGCGGATTCGGCGGGTCCGGTTCGGGTTTGTTCACCCCTAAGCCAGAGGATCATCAAGAACTCAAAAAATAATATTGGACTTTTGAACGCCAAACTTTTAAGCATTATCTTGTCTGGATCCTGAAACACTAAATTTGACTTTTATGCATCAAATAGTTTGAACATCACTATCTGATACTCTAAATATCATAACTCACTTCTAAATATTATTTTCATTAGGAACTTGAAAGACCAGGATTGACTCGTGAGGTTATACAACCTGAAGCTTATAAGATTATAAATAACTTCTAAACATAATCTTGTTTGGAGCTTGAAAAAACATAATAGGCTTATGTGCATCATCTAAAATACCATAATTGAGTTTCAAGCATCATTTCCGTTTGGAATTTAAAAGAATATAACTGGCTAGTAAGTATCATCTTGTTTGAAGTTTGAAAGACCATAACTAAATTTCGATAATCATCCCGTCTAAGGCTTAAAAAAATTAATACGAGATTCAAATTATATCATATAAATTTATTTAGTATCTCAATTGGTAAATTTTCATAAAAAATCAACGTGTAATCCAACTTTTACAAATAAAAAAATTGTGCAAAATATCTTATTTTATGACAAAATTTAAATGAAGAATTATTTATTTAATCACAAATATTTATTTTTGAAGATAAAATTAAATAATTTTTATTTAACCAAATAAAATTGATCAATCATTCCACCAATTAAATGTGAAAATTTGGTTTGAAGAGTAAGAACATCCTTTTATATAGGTTTAATTTTGGTGAAATCACATAAAAAAATCAATATGGGATGAAAAGATTTAGATAAATAAGAATGAATAAATATTAAAATGCAAAAATATGATGATGCAAAATATAAATCAATAATTGGTTGATAATTAGGATAAACCAAATATTAAAATCTTTGGAAAATTAGGATAAATAAAAATGCAAAAATATGATGATGCAACATAGGAGTATTCCACTTTTTTTATTATATATGTGATGATATTAAAGATAATTTATTTGAAATTATTTTTCATGATAAAATTAAATTGAAGAATCTATTTATTTTAAATGCATCTCATCAAAAGTATCCTTTTATTTATGGTTTTTTCATGGTGAAGTTCAATTTAAGATCAATGCAAGAATGATAAAATATCAATGTGGGAATGATGATAAGCTAATATATGCATGGAGATTAAGCCTTTTTTTAGTGCAAAAATATATATGAAATAATTTAATTTGAAATAAATGTCATATATGAGAATGTGTTAGATCAACACATTCTTACAAAACTTCATCAATTCTACACTTATTATGACCATAATGATATATCTTAGTATCATTTTCTTTATTTTATATGACGAAATTAAATTGAATAACTTATTTATTTAAAATACATTTAAGTATTATTTTATTTTATATGACCAAATTCAATGAAGAACCTATTTATTTTTAAAACATCTACTCCATTATTTATTTAGGTTTGCAAATATTGAAATCTAATTACAATTTTTTTTAGAGTTTGAATTATGATGTTTAATATAAATTTAATGTGAAAAACTATTGCAACTATAAGAAATGTGAAAAACTATTTATTTGAAATACATATTATAAGTATTTCTTTATCTAGATTTTCCCATGATTAAATTTAATAGAATATCAATGTGGGAAAGCTAGATGAGCAAATGTACTCATTGAGATTGAGCCTTTTATTTAGGTAATGAATTGATGAAGTTTGGTATAAATTCAATGTGGGATGAATGAAAATAAATGTAAAAATGTCATATTGTGTAGAATGAGAATGAAGTAAATACTACATTGTGAGAGTGCCACATAGGAGAGAGAGTGATGGAAAATGCTCCAATATGTATCATATTAAATAATAGATAGATGTCTTTTTATACTAATCTCTAACCTAAATTTCAAATAAAAAAACCTTTTCTATGAAACGTATACGCATAATTAAGGAATTTGAGGTGTAACCTAATTTTGAAAGAGAGGCATCTGCATATGAGGGAGAGTGCTTACCGAATCTCTACTAAGAATGTCGGAATGGGGATCCGAAACGCTGCCGTCGGTGCAGCAACGCCGTGGAGGTGGCGGCTTGCGGGAGGCTAGTTTCGGACGAAGCATTTCAACTTTTCGATTTCCGGTGAATTGTGTGTAGAACGCGGCGGCGGAGTAAATGAATTATTACAAGCGGTGGGTGTGGTGTGGGTCCAAATAAATGCAGCAGTTTCCGCCCAAATCCAAATGTAAATACAAGCGAACTTTTTTTTTAATTGGCGGATATAAACTTTGGAAGAATTTTAATTTTTTTAATACGACAAAAAAATACATTAACTTATTTATCAGAATAATTTTAACACAAATTTTTTGGTGGTCAAATTAATGCCGACTTTGATGAATTATTTATAAAATTTAAATAAATTAACTCTAAAATTTTAATGGAATAAATCCAAACACAATTCTAAAATTTTCATCTTTCGAATAACATTAGCATAAAATAGAACGAAATTTAATACCTTCCATATTGGGCAACAATAGTAGCCTTGTTTAGGATTGACAATTGACCTCAACATCGACATCTCAATTTGATAGCTACATCAAGCCAAAAAACACCAAACGGTGGAGGGTGTGAGTGCTTGAACCTTCCTTGGGAAGCATTCTCAAACTATAACTTCTTCTTTGGTAAAATCAACGACTCAAATACATCGTGTAGTCGTGAGTTTCCTTGATACTACCGAGTAACCCAGTCGCCATATCAATATTAGATTTTTAGTAACCCATGCTATATAACTAGTCTTCTTTATGCTTTGGTATTTGGAAAGATGGGGCCCTTTCAAATAATGTGTCTCCAATATCATATAAATAAGCAAATCGAATTTAGATAACCTTTAGCTAAAATTTATTCAAATCGTATTTATGAAGATAAACATGCACCAAGAAAACTTAATATAATGAACTCAACTCAAAAAATTACTAGTTTTTATCACAAACAAAAAAACCCCAACTTTTATGGTATACAATTGAATAAAATTCTAACCAACTCTCAAATAGTGTAATTTCGAAACGTATATGATATAATTGAATTTCCTGAGACACAGTCATCAAAACAAACCGACTCATATAAATTACCAATTCCAGCAAGTAAAAAAATCATTGCTTAATCTCACTTATTTTTCCAATAACAGTATCTCATTAAATAATTTAAAAAGTACAAGTGATTACACTTTAAAAGAAAATGAATAGCAAAAAATATCAAAACAACCAAAACCCCCCAAAATGTAGGATTCATTATTATTAGGGTTATTAATAAAAAAAATATATAGTCTCAACTCTGATTTCATGGTTAATTTTTAACCAAAATTTACAAAAATTATAAATATAGCATGAACTTATCTACTTTCCTTCCACAGTTCCACTGTTGTCCACACTTTTTTTCCAAAATCATGTATGTTCATTCTTCTGATCTCACGCATTTAAGCACAACAACAGATGGATCTACATAGCATAGTTTTTTTTTACAATGAAGGCAGGGCATGTCTCGAGGATCGTGCGATCATCTTTTTTTATTGTTATTATAAATTTAGATTGTATTTTTATTATTTTTTATATAAAATATAAATATAAATTCATTCATTCAAATTACTCCCACCATCTCACTAAAATTGATCTGTATTCTATTTTTGACCGTCCTATTATAAGTGTCATATTTTCATGAATAGAAAAATTTAACAATTAAAAAACTGTGGGTCGTACCATTTTTAATAAATTTACATCTTCTTAATTTATGTGTCGAAAAGTTTTGAGCCACTTAATAATACAACGGAAGGAGTAATTTTTTAATTTAAATATTTTACCTGAATTGATCTTTACAATTCATTTGGCTAATCTCGTGAAAGAAATAACTAAAATAATAAACAAGAAAATGGCATTAAACAAGATAGATTGGCTAAGTTTCCAAACCATATTACACATGTACGGGCTAAATAACATCTTTTAGTATAGACTTCACCATATAATCATACGCCTATTGGTTATTTTTTTGCGAACTCCAACTGTAAAATAAGTAAATCGGAATTAGATAATAATGTCAACCCTAAAAAAAATCAACTAACAAGTGTATAGAGTTTTGATAGAATTACAAATTTGCAAATATCAAACAAGATACAAAGTTGTTAGCGATAGAAAGAACAAAAATATTAAAACAAAAAGTATAGTATGTCATTTTGTCAACACCCTTAATCCTAAGTCGAATCAAAGGCCACATTTGCATCAGGCAACCAAGATGGGCCTTGAATAAATGAATTTGCAGTGTACTTAAATGCTTCGGCCGTTGTGACAGTGGGCCTATACCCGGCCCACTTAACCCGACCGGTGTAATAATTAATATTGAGAATTGTGAAAAAATGAAAAGTAAGAGTGCCTCCAATGGTTAGAAATTTGAGGTGCAAAAATTAGAAACTACCATTGGAGAATTTAGGAACCAGTTTCTTTACAGATTTTGAGAAATCAGGTGCAACTGTGCACCCAGCTCCCAAATCACTTTATGTGGGCTCCACAAGTTACTTTTACTAATATTATTTGGGTTTTCTTTGTATTTTTGTGAAAATCTGCTACAATGTTTCCCTTTTTTTAATATTTTTTGTGAAGTAACGTGGGACCCTTTAAAATTAGAAACTAGTAGTTTATAGTTGGAGTAAATTGAGGTGGCATTTTAGAAGCTAGAATTCTAGTTCTTTGTTGGAGGCACCTAAGTAATTATAAGGGGTGGGGTATAGTCCAAAAATTGGTAAGAAGTTTTTTTGTGGACGTCCCAAAAAGAAAATATAGGAAGTTCTTTCGTGGATGGAGGAAGTACAAGAGTTTTTTTTTTAATTATTATTGGCGGATAAATATATAAACTTTGCAAGAATTTTAATTTTAATATGAATTTTAAAAAATGTCAAAAAAATACATTAACTTATTGATCAAATAATTTTAACACAAATTTTTTGGTGGTCAAATTAATGCTGACTTTGATGAATTAATTCTGAAATTTGAATAAATTAACTCTGAAATTTTATTTGAAATTAATGATATGAATTAAACCCAAACACAACTCTAAAATTTTCATCTTTCGAATAACCTTAGTAGTAAATAGAACGAAATTTGATACCTTTCATATTGGGCAACAATAGTAGCCCCGTCTAGGATTCGCAATTAACCTCAACATCGACATCTCAATTTAATAGCTACATCAAGCCAGAGAACACCTGGCGTGGAGGGTGCCACTTGCTTGAAGTGAACAAACAGTTCGGAGTGAATGTGGCTTCCATAATGTCACAATCCCTAAAATATCTGTGCATTAAGACCCTCGCAAGGAAAGAATCCAGCTTCTTTATAATACGACTAACTTGCTTGGCTAAAAGAGCTTGGTTGAAAGAGATAAGATTTCGAAAACCAAGCCCTTCCCTCGATTTCGGCTGGCAAAACTTCTCCCACGCAGTCCAAAAATTCCTACAAGCTTTCTCAATATCAGTACATATGCCTACGGGAAGCCGAAGGCATGCTATACTGTACGTAGAAATTGATTGAATGATGGATTTAATAAGAACCTCCTTACCCCCGGTAGAGAACATCTTGTGATCCCACCCACTGAGCTTTTTATAAATCTTATTCCTGAGATACTCAAACTATAACTTCTTCTTTGGTAAAGTAAACGTGGGAAGACCCAAATACATCGTGTCGCTCTGAGTTTCCTTAATACCGAGTAACGCAATCGCCATATCGATATCGAACTTTATAAAGAGGCTATATAACTAGTCTTTTTTATGCTTTGGTATTTAAAAAGATGGGGGCCTTCAAATAATGTGTCTCCAATATCATATAAACAAACAAATCGAGTTTAGATAACCTTTAGTCAAAGCTAAAATTTATTCAAATCGTATTTATGAATATAAACATGCACCAAGACAACTTAATGTAATGAACTCAGACTTAAAAACTTGGTTTTTATCACAAACAAAAAAGCCCCCAATTTTTATGGTATGCAATTGAACAAAATTCTAACCAACTCTCAAATAGTGTAATTTCGAAACGTATATGATATAATTGAATTTCTTGAGACACAGTTATCAAAACAAACCGACTCATATAAATCAGGTGGTCTTCTGTGTAACCGATTACACCATGTAATTGGGAGTTCGAATCATACTACTTCAACATACAAATAACACTTTAACATTTCAAAGTGTCATTTATATATTGAAGTAGTGTCATTCGAACCCCTGATTACACGGTGTAACCGATTACACAGGAGTAAAAAAATTACCAATTCGAGCAAGTAAAAAAATCCATTGCTTAAGGGATAAGGTATTTGAACATCCATTCTTATTTGCACCTTCTGATCAGATTGCATTTCCCTCGCCCTCAACACGCTCTGATATCCTTCATCTTCTGCGCTCTTTTGTTCTACCCTCGATAATCCTTAGAATGTTATTGGATTTCGTGCAGTACTTTGGTCATAAGGCCATGGTTACTTGAGCAACTTCAAATTCTATTTAAGCTTTTGTAACTTGTAATTGACCTTGCATTTGTAAAAGGGTTTGAACTCGCATCCTTCGGCTTGTGTCTTAAGCTCAACTTGTATTATTACCATTCGTTTTGTGTTATAAACATGCAGAGCACAAGTGTAGGAATCATTATTTATTAGGGTTATTATCAAAAAATATATAGTCTCAACTTTGATTTCATGGTTACTTTTTAACCTAAATTTACAAAAAATATAAATATAGCATGAACTTATCCAGGTTTCCTTCCACAGTTCCACTGTTGTGCACACTTTTTCTCCAAAATCATGTATGTTCATTGTTCTGATCTCACGCATTTAAGCACAACAACACATGGATCTACACACATAGCATAGCACTATGTGTAAAATGAATAATGTATTGTACAAGGAAATTACTTGTTTGCCTAATTTGCGAACAAAACCACGTTGCCTAAACTCAGATTTTGTAGGTAGCAGATATTTTTGGGGTGTTTGATAATGTGTAGTGTAGATGAGTTATTGCAAAAATGACTTTGCCATACTTTTGAGCTTCTATTACATAATACAATGTACGCTGATTTGTAATCCAATAGCAATGTGATTATAAATATTCTATCTCCTTCAACACTACTACTCTTTCACTAAAATAAAATATTTGGACAACATGAGCTGATGCGTCTTGAAGAAATAAACATCATAAAATATTTTTTAAAATTGCCGCAAAATATATAAATTCTTTTAACTTAAACCAAATATAAACAATAATACTAACAATAACACTCTTTTAGCTTAGCCATGTCAGATTATTCTTATGCGGAAAAGCCCCATACTCACTAATATTGGATTGTGGAAGCTCTATGTAGTGGAGTTTATGCGTATCAAGATTGTAGAAAATGAAAGGCCGCCATTGGCACCCATGATAAATATCTTCGCCAAAATAGAAGGCCAAAACCTGTGGATAGTTAACCCAACCAAGTGGCACAAGAACTCGAGGAGCATCTTTAGGAGCAAGCTGTTGAATCATGCATTTCTTAGCTCCCAAGTCGACGTTGGGCAGCGCCTTCCTCCACTCGCCCGTCTCTGCCTTCATCTCCCAAACCTCCCACGACAGATCCCCACACGCTACCAGGAGAGACAGACACCTCCCAGTCGACAGATATTTATAGTTGTTTTCATGGTACTGATGAGGGGCTTCACTCAGTGTAATGATCTCCGTCTCCACATCCATCGTCGCGCAGTATCTCCCCCTTCCCCAATGCACGAAACCTTCACTAGTCAAGGGATCCATAAAGAACAAAAATTGCCTGAAATGGTCGGGGAGGTGGTGAACCTCAACGTGCCTCCAGGATTCATCGATTCCAACGGTGAGCACGTCAAGACCGCTGTCAGTTTCTAGGCGTGGTGGCGATTGGCCAAAATGGTACGGTGCAATCACTTTATACGCCAAGGAAGCTGCAGAGTATGCAAAACCATACCGGAGCACGGCATAGATTACATTTACGCCTGTAGGCAATGGTGGGAGGTGGAATGACTGCTTCGTTGCAGGATTCACAATCACAAGACGAGGGAATTGGTAACCTTTGGCTTCCAACTCCAAACCGTTGCAGGTAGCAACAACTCTCGATTTGGAGAGGTGAGTTATCTTAGATGTGTGAATTCCACCGTCTGCGTCGGCTGTTACATAACGTGGCAGAGTAATAATCCAGTTTGGGGGTGATAAAAGGAGGCCATAGGTAGCACCGTGCATCTGCGCGTTGATGAAGGCATGAGAATGGATAATGTGGCACCACCGCCGGCACACGAGCCTCGCTCTCTCGTAGAGATGATCGGCCGGCATACGGAGGAGGATTTCGAACAATAGGTCTGTGGGGAGGGACTCTATATTTGTTGGCATTGGCCTCTTCTTTTTACACCTCCGGAAATAATAAGCCCGACTTCTAATGTATATCATCTGCTTGTTGAATACAGATATTGTCATAAATATGTCTCATCTACTAATCAATCGACTAATTTGTATACAAGTGTTTTATCTGCCCCAAATTTAAGCTAAATATTTGAAATGCAGAGAGTAAGACAGCTATTAAACAAATTTTTGTTTTGGTACAACATCATCACTCTACTAATCAATCGACTAACCAATTCACTAATTTGTATAAATGTGTTTTTATCTGTCCAAAACTTAAATGCAGAGAATAAGACAGCCATATGCATATCAATGTCTTTTTATACTAATCTCTAACCTAAATTTCAAATAAAAAAACCTTTTCTTATGAAATGTATACGCATATGAAATATGAGGGAGGGTGCTTACCGATTCTCTACTAAGAATGTCGGAATGGGGATCGGAAACGCTGCCGTTGGTGCAGGAGCGCCGTGGAGGTGGCGGCTTGCGGGAGGCTAGTTTCGGACGAAGCATTTCAACTTTTCGATTTCCGGTGAATTGTGTAGAACGCGGCGGCGGAGTAAATGAATTATTACAAGCGGTGGGTGTGGGTCCAAATAAATGCAGCAGTTTCCGCCCAAATCCAAATGTAAATACAAGCGAACTTTTTTTTTTTTTTTTTTTTTTTTTTTTTTTTTTAATTGGCGGATATAAACTTTGGAAGAATTTTAATTTTTAATACGACAAAAAAATACATTAACTTATTTATAGAATAATTTTAACACAAATTTTTTTGGTGGTCAAATTAATGCCGACTTTGATGAATTATTTATAAAATTTAAATAAATTAACTCTAAAATTTTAATGGAATAAATCCAAACACAATTCTAAAATTTTCATCTTTCGAATAACATTAGCATAAAATAGAACGAAATTTAATACCTTCCATATTGGGCAACAATAGTAGCCTTGTTTAGGATTCACAATTGACCTCAACATCGACATCTCAATTTGATAGCTACATCAAGCCAAAAAACACCAAACGGTGGAGGGTGTGAGTGCTTGAACCTTCCTTGGGAAGCATTCTCAAACTATAACTTCTTCTTTGGTAAAATTAACGACTCAAATATATTGTGTAGTCGTGAGTTTCCTTGATACCGAGTAACCCAGTCGTCATATCAATATCAGACTTTTAGTAAACCAGGCTATATAATTAGTTTTTTTTATGCTTTGGTATTTGAAAAGATGGGGCCCTTTCAAATAATGTGTCTCCAATATCATATGAAGATAACCTTTAGCTAAAATTTATTCAAATCGTATTTATGAAGATAAACATGCACCAGGAAAAGTTAATATAATGAACTCGACTTAAAAAATTACTAGTTTTTATCACAAACAAAAAAAGCCCCCAATTTTTATGGTATACAATTGAATAAAATTCTAACCAACTCTCAAATAGTGTAATTTCGAAACGTATATGATATAATTGAATTTCCTGAGACACAATCATCAAAACAAACCGACTCATATAAATTATCAATTCCAGCAAGTAAAAAAAATCATTGCAATCTCACTTATATTTCCAATAACAGTATCTCATTAAATAATTTAAAAGTACAAGTGATTACACTTTAAAAGAAAATGAATAGCAAAAAATATCAAAACAACCAAACCCCCCAAAATGTAGGAATCATTATTATTAGGGTTATTAATAAAAAAATATATATAGTCTCAACTCTGATTTCATGGTTACTTTTTAACCAAAATTTACAAAAATTATAAATATAGCATGAACTTATCTAATTTCCTTTCACAGTTCCACTGTTGTCCACACTTTTTCTCCAAAATCATCTATGTTCATTCTTCTGATCTCACGCATTTAAGCACAACAGATGGATCTACATAGCATAGCACTAAGTGTAATTTAAATACTCCCTCCGTCCCACCATTTTAGTCCCCTCCCACTTTTCACACATATTAAGAAAATGCATTTAATTTTTATATTTTTATCTTTTATACCCTTATTTATTATTTTCACACATACTTTTCACATTTAAGTGAAGCATTAAATAAGGTTAATTTAGTAAAAACATTATTTTTATATAGTATTAATTAGAAAAGTGGACTATCTTTTTGGGACATCTCAAAATGGAATAAGGGACTAAAATAGTGGGACGGAGGGAGTAATGTATTGTACAAAGAAATTACTTGTTTTCCTAAACTCAGATTTTGTAGCAGATATTTTTGGCATGTTTGGTAATGTGGTAGTGTATATGAGTTATTGCAAAAATG
This sequence comes from Salvia miltiorrhiza, assembly GCF_028751815.1. Lineage (NCBI taxonomy): Eukaryota > Viridiplantae > Streptophyta > Magnoliopsida > Lamiales > Lamiaceae > Salvia > Salvia miltiorrhiza. Next base: position 55,615,986 of record NC_080393.1, read on the forward strand.
ACTTTGCCTTACTTTCGAGCTTGTATTACATAATTTCATTCAGTGGACGGCACCGGCTCCTCACAAAGCCAGAGTGACAGCTTGGAGAAGCATTTGTAACAGGCTGCCAACCTGCGAAAACCTTCACAAAAGGAATGTCCTCATCCCAGCCGAAGAACAGTGGTGCAATGCATGTGTGTGGAGGGAGGAAACAGCTGAACATTCTTTTCTCCATTGTCCGAAAGTCGATCGCGTGTGGGACAAAATCCATCAATGGATTGGAATGGAAACGGCTAAACCACAAAAAGTCGAAGATCATTTCATATCTTTCATTGGAGGAGGAAGAGGTAAAAGAAACAAGAACTTCCTTAAAGCTCTTTGGATTGGGACTGTTTGGCTGATCTGGAAGTATAGGAATGAGAGTAGGTTTGAGAACAAGAATTGAGAGGTGTCCAATCTTGTTAATGAGGTCAAAGGGAGGCTTTGGAGCTGGAACAAAATCTTCCATGTTGTCGAGTTCAATATTTCTTTTACCTTGTGGTGCTCTAACGAGTTCGCACCACTTGTTTGATGTTTTTGGTACTCCTAGTACCACCCCAGTTTTTTAATGAATTTTTTATTGATCAAAAAAATTACATAATTTCATTCAAACAAAATATACAGTGATTTGTAATTGAATAGCAATGTGATTGTTATAGGTCACAATCAGTCCATTCAAAAGTGATTATAAATATTCTACTCTTACACTAAGAACAGGTAACATGCCAAAATATTCGGACAACATGAGCTCATCATGTGTCTTGAAGAAATAAACATCATAAAATATTTTTTTTAGATGCTGAAAAACAACGAAAATTCCCTTTAAATTGCCCCAGAAAAATAACTCAACCTATCAAATAAACAACAAATATAAATACCAAAGTCTGGACTATAATTTACGAACAATGTTATAAATAATAATGTTTCTGCATGATATATATATAAACTCTTTTAACTTAAGCCAAATATAAACAATAATAACAATAATACTCTTTTAACTCAACCATATCAGACTATTCTTATGCGGAAAAGCTTCATAACCTCTCCTATATGGTAGCTCTATGGAGTGGAGTTGATGCGTATCAAGATTGTAGAAAACGCAAAACCTCCTCCCAAAATAAAAACCGCCAAAACGAAAGGCCAACACCTGTGGATATTTAACCCAACCAAGTGGCTCAAGAACTCCACCATTTTCAACAGCCAACTGTTGAATCCTCCATTCCTCAGCTCCCAAGTCGACGTTGGGCAGCGCCTTCCTCCACTCGCCCGTCTCTGCCTTCATCTCCCAAACCTCCCACGACAGATCCCCACACGCTACCAGGAGCGACAGACACCTCCCAGTCGACAGATAATAATAGTCGCGTTCATGGTACTCACAAGGGGCTTCACTCAGTGTAATGATCTCCGTCTCCACATCCATCGTAAGGCAGTATCTCCCCCTTCCCCAGTGCACGAAACCTTCACTAATCACGTGACCCGCCTTGAAGACAAATCGCCTGAGATGGTCGGGGAGGTGGTGAACCTCGACTTGCCTCCAGGATTCATCGACTCCGACAGTGAGCACGTCGAGACCGAAGTCCTTTCGTGCGTGTGGGTTCATAGAGGAAATCATAGGTTGGTGCAATTGTAAAAATACTCCAAGGAAGCTGCAGAGTATGCAAAACCATACTGGAGGTCATAGGCTACGCCTGTAGGCAATGGTGGGACGAGGAATGACTGCTTTGTTGCAGGATTCACAAGACAAGGGAGGCGGTGACCTTTGGCATCCATCTCCAGAACCAAACCGTTGCAGGTAGCAAGAACTCCAAATTGGGATTTGTGATTTAGCTCAGATGTGTGGATTCCACCGTCTGCGTCGGCTGTTACATAAAGTGGCAGAGTATCATCATATAGGGGTGATAGGAGGAGTCCATAGGTAGCACCGTGCATCTGCGCGTTGATGAAGGCATGAGAATGGATAATGTGGTACCATCGCCGGCACACGAGCCTCGCTCTGTCGTAGAGATGATCGGCCGGGACACGGAGGAGGATTTCAATCAATAGCTCTTTGGGGAGGGACTCTATGTTTGTTGGCATCCCCTTATTATCTGCCCGACTTCTAATGTATATCATCTGCTTATTGAATATAGATATTGTCATAAATATGTCTCATCTACTACTCCATCAACTAACCAATTCACTAGTTTGTATACAAGTGCTTTATCTGCCCAAAACTTAAATGCTGAGAATAACAAAGCCATATGCATATCAATATCAATGTCTTTATATATTAATCTCTCATCTAAATTTCAAAGACAATATATTTTCTTATGAAACATATATGCATATGGAATTTGAGGTGTAACCTAATTTTGAAAGAGAGGCATCTGCAATCTGCATTTCAAAAAAGGGGAAAATATGAGGGAGAGTGCTTACCGATTCTCTACTAAGAATGTCGGAATGGGGATCCGAATCGCTGCCGTTGGTGCAGGAGCGCCGTGGAGGTGGCGGCTTGCGGGAGGCTAGTTTCGGACGCAGCATTTCAACTTTTCTATTTTCTGTCAACTGTGTAGAACGCGGCGGCGGAGTAAATAAATGAATTACAAGCGGCGGGTCCAAATAAATGCAGCAGTTTCCGGCCCAAATCGAAATAAATACAAGGTGTTGTAATATCCTCTTGAGCAAGTAATTCCAAAGTAAAAATAGAAGATTCAGGGAGAGAAAGAAAGGAGAAAAACAGATTCTGTATTCTCGTAATCGTATTCATACCGTTCCATCATATATATATATATATATATATATGAATAAGTAATGTACAATAAATAATAAATAATATTATTTACAATACTCCCCCTTGGACATTACTTGATTATGTTCATGTCTCTCTCGCTGAAAAACCCTGTGGGAAAAAACAGTCAAAGAAAAGAGTACATGTAATATGTATAACTTTGTGTTGCATTTGTTGCCTCATTAAAAACCTTAACTAAGAAAACCCAATGGGAAAAAACTTAGTAAGGGAAAAAGAGTACAACAAAAATACACCTTCAAGGCATAATGAATTCGCTCCCCCTCAAACTAATAATCTACTAAGCCTACGCATTCCAATATTATAAACATGTTTTTCAAAAGTTGACGTAGGAAGGGATTTTGTGAATAAATCTGCCAGATTATCACAAGAGCGAATTTTATTTATTTTAATTTCGCCGTTCTTCTGGAGCTCATGCGGGTAAAAGAATTTAGGTAATATATGTTTTGTTAAATTTCCTTTAATGTACCCGCTATCCATTTGTGCAACACAAGCAGCATTGTCCTCATATAGGACAGTGGGAGATTTATCATCTGCAATACCACAAGATCCGCGAATATGTTGTATCAATGATCTTAACCATGCACATTCTTTAGCGGTCTCATGTAAAGCGATAATCTCTGAGTGGTTTGAGGATGTAGTTGTAACATCCCAAATATTTAGATTTATATATAAGTTGAATTATTAGTATTTTTCTTGTATAGTTTATTATTTTTTTAGATAATTACATGATCGATGTAGATATGCACCATTAATTTTATCTAGATTATTATTATTATTATTATTATTATTATTATTATTATTATTATAGTGATTATTCTAATAAAAATAGATTTGTGGCAATCCTTTATAGATTAGGTTAATATGTATAGTTACTTACTCTTAATCGAACACATAGATAAAAGAAATATATGTAGGCAATCATTATATGTATGTATACGAAAGAAAATTTATTTAATGCTTTTGTTCTTTAAATTTTAGATTTGGATTGATGTCTCAATTGTAGTTTTTTTTTTTTTACATTGCGCATTGATCGAATGGTCTACATGAATGGGAGGCTTTTTAAATATTTAGTTAATTCTTATTCTATTATGATTAGTTTTAATAATTAGATTAATCTGTATTTGGACTATAGCTTAAAATAGTAATATTTCACTAAACAAATTCTTTATATTATAGTATATAAATACGTATATATATTTGAGTGACCAAAGGGATTTACTCAAATCAAATTCTCGATTATCATTACTTTTCCCAAAAACTTGTATATATATATAGGTCACATGCGCATAACAACACAGAAAAAAAAAAGCTCTGATATATTTGTTTCTTTAATTTCTTTGTTTGTACGCATAGTGGAGTTTTTATTTTGAGCACTAACGATTCGTAAAGTTTTCCAAAGCGATTTTAAGGTGAGAGATTTTACACTTATTCATATGGTTATATATGTTTTTATTATCGCGCTTGATTACTTGTTTACGTGCATCTTATGACTATGATATTATGTGCGATCATGGGATCTAAGCCATTGATCTATGTTATGTGCGATCATGGGACCTAAGCCATTGATCTATGTTATGTGCGATCATGGGACCTAAGCCATTGATCTATGTTATGTGCGATCATGGGACCTAAGCCATTGATCTATGTTATGTGTGATCATGGGACCTAAGTCATTGATCGATCATGGGACCTAAGCCATTGATTTATGTATGTGTTTGGTCATGGGACTTAAGCCATCGACTCAACCTAGGATTATGTTTGTCAAGGGGCTCCGGTCTCTTGGCGTATGTTTGCAAGTATGATAACGTGTTTTGATTATATATGTGATGTATATGGATATTTGTTATGTTCCTCACTGAGTATATTTTTCAATATGCTCACCCCTTATATTTTCAGTTTTGCAATTTCAGAGTCGAAGTGGCCATGGAAGTGGAGAATGACTAGGGATAAGGATTTTACATTGAACATTTTAGTTGAACTCATTAAGTTTTATTTTATTTTTATGGTACTACTTTAGTTTGGCAAATGGATTTTAAAATTAGTTTAAATTTTTTCTTATAAATTAAGAAATTATTATTTTACTATCTTTTGTTCTCTAAATTTTTTTAAACAGTAAAGTTTATGAAAATTGGGGTGTTACATAGTGGTATCAGAGCGGGTCTACGTTTCTGTAGACTCGTGTTTAAAAAAAAAAATTGATTTGAAAAGGTTAAGTAAGCCTAGTCATTCGAAACTCATGCGCTACATCGACTCCAAGGTATGTGTTTTAATTGTTCAATTATAGATATGGCGGTTATGATGTCTTACATGATATTTTTTTAATGGTGTTTTTATGTTCTAGTAGTACTATTATGTTTAGCTCTGTTAGTAATAGTTATAATTGTGAAATTGTTTAGATGACACGAATGAAGCATGATTAGAAATTTCGAGGACGAAATTATTTTTAAGTGGGATAGGTTGTAACATCCCAAATATTTAGATTTATATATAAGTTGAATTATTAGTATTTTTCTTGTATAGTTTATTATTTTTTTAGATAATTACATGATCGATGTAGATATGCACCATTAATTTTATCTATATTATTATTATTATTATTATTATTATTATTATTATTATTATTATTATTATTATTATTATTATTATTATTATTATTATTATTATAGTGATTATTCTAATAAAAATAGATTTGTGGCAATCCTTTATAGATTAGGTTAATATGTATAGTTACTTACTCTTAATCGAACACATAGATAAAAGAAATATATGTAGGCAATCATTATATGTATGTATACGAAAGAAAATTTATTTAATGCTTTTTGTCACGACCGGCCTTAATTAAGGATAATTAAGCCGGGGAAACCGTGACTAATGGAGGGAGATTAGAAGCGGGGTAGAAAGGGGAATAATCAAATAAGGAAGGATCGTATTTCATCATTGTTAACAAAAGGGATATTTATAATATAACGGAGGTTTAGTCGTAGAGACTCAAATAACTAGTAAGTTCGGATAACTCCGACTTAGCCAAAATAACATAAAACTTCTGAGTACGCAGCGGAATAAGGTTCTGATTACATGTATGAAGACATGTATCCCTAGAGTTCATTAATACATAATAAGACAAAAGAGTCCCGCTCGTTACTTCATCACCATCGGCAGCTACTCAACCTGCACATTTAGAAATATATGCAGGGCTGAGTACAAAAGTACTCAGTGGGCACGTATGCCTAAGTATAAAAATACATGCTTCAAAACTGTAAATTGTCATGCCATCATAAACAGTACAGCAAGGGAGTTTTTCGCTAAAAAGGCCCAAGCTTACTAAGTTCATTTGTGATTCTTAAAGTTCGTCTGCAGACTAAGTTCTCTTGTAATCTATCATATCTGGAACTTTGTGCCGGAGAGGTGGCCACCTCTCACGGTCACTTGACCGGCCAACCCGCTAGATGACTCACGGTCACTGGTGTACACTAGTCCTGGCAGGATAGCTATCAACTGCTCAGGACCCGAATTCGATTGCATCATTGGCAAAGCCAAAGCAGATAGATATCATACTAAAATTTAAACATTTTATGGCAAGACAATACTTGAAATAACTTTAACTCAAAGATTTTGCCATGAAATAACTTGCTCAAATGTAGCATTAAACTCGTTTGATAGATATATAAAACTGAAATTAACAGTTAAATTATCTCATGCATTCATTCGTATAAGAGGCCTACGACACGCAGGGGATCTCTATATACGTATAGTAAAAGTAATGCCCACCTGATAGCAAAGCTTTGCTACAGTGCAGTGACTTCTTGAGTAGCTCTCACTCTCGTGCTTAACCTTTAATCCGATAATATAAGGTAAGACTTTAACTCGAGGAAAATTCTCAAATAAATGAGAATACGAAAATTAACTATGCATGACTCATATTCCATTATTAATAACCCAATCATAGGATTAAAGCTCGTCTTAGGAGATTGAATTAATAAATTTAATTAATCCACTCACTTCAGGGTTTGCTAACCCACTTATTATTAGCTAATAATTCATTCTAAATTATTCCATAAATAGAATTAACTAAGTCCAATTAATAGACTAATCTAAATTAATATCCAATCGGGCTAAACAAATAATACGGTAATCTACGTGTAGTAGCCCGCTCTTTTAATTATGATTAAAACTAGTAAATGCAATTTTTATAAATGAATCCAGTTTATGGTCCTGATCAGAAACGGAGTTATTATTTTAGCTTTATACTTTTATAACGTATGAGAAAAACGCGATGAGGATTATTGAGCCATTCAATAATTTATTATCCAGTTTAATAACTGACTTAGCAAAGTCAAGTTATTAATAGAAATATTATTTCTATTATTTACTTGGAAGTCGTGATCTAATTCCGAATCATAAGAACGAGTTAAATTAGATATTTAATTCGTAGAGAGTTATAACGAAGCGTCGTTATTTAGTAGAACCCAATATTAGTTTTACAAATACTTGATTAATTAATATTAATCAAGCTAGATGATTTTTTTTATTAGTAACCTCAATTCTATTTACTTTACAATCATCATTATTCTTTCCACTCCCTAATGTCTCCTACACTATCAACATACCATAGCATAATTTAGACCTCAAGCATGAAGCATGTATATACGTTGACCACATGAGTAACATCATAAGCCTCTTTCATGCATAGCATAATCAATCAAGAAGACAACCAAATCAATTAGCAAAAGCAAAAGCTCTTCAATCACCAACTCCACTCCACCAACTCCACTCAATTATTCATTCAACCTTTAATTATCAACTCCACCACCACTTGCTCCCCACCCAACAAATGCAATATTCACTCTCATTTCATTTTCATCCAACAGTTCAGAGGATCAATTCCAGTTCGTTTCAGCCGAAGCTCTCAAGGTAATGCTTGGCTTCAATGCTTTCTTCTCCTTTGATTAAGTTCATCCTGCAATTGTTAAGCAAATAAGCAATTTATTTCAGTTTCTATCCACTGATTCAAACACCACAGCAGCCAACATCAATTTACAGCAACTCACTCCTGGAGAAATCAACTTATTTTCATAAGAGGTAAACCAACTCACACATACACTCAAAATCAGTCATTCATTTTATAAAGAAAACCATCACCGATGACATGTTCATGTACATAATCAACACTAACTAGGACTGCACAATTCACAGAGGATACGCACACATATTATGTCACAGAAATCAGCACGCATACCTTGTTCTTTTTCTGATAAATGAGTTCCATAAAATGTTCTTTCTACTACATTTTAGAATTATCACAAATTGGTTAAAGAAAAGAAAAGGGAGTATCTATGCATTGTGTGTGGGCGTGAGTGTTGAGATGAAGCTGTTGTCGCTGTTGTTGTGAGTCGGGATGTGTGAGTTGTTGGAGGAGGCCGTCGAAGGTGGCGACCTTCGTTGCAGTCGATCGGCGAGGAGAGGGCTGAGATTGTGAGGCTGCTGAGCCGTGAACACAGGGATCGGCGGCGGCTTTCGCTGCTACTCGTCGGAATAGAAGTGGGTGAGAACAGCCGGGGGCTGCTCACGGCCGGTGACGGCTCGGCGGCAAGCCGCTGCCTTTTTCTTTTTCTGTCGGAAATTTGGAGGAGAGGAGAGAGATTATTAGAGTTCAGTTTTAAAAAAAAGAGAGAGAGACGGGAAAAGGGGTAAGAGAAGAAGAGAGGGAAGGGAGGAGGCACGACCTTGTCGGGCTTAGGCGGCGGCGACGCCGGCAACCTCGTCGGAGCCGTGAATCGAGAGAGAGAGCTCGATTGGATTTCCAGAGTGGTTTGAGAGAGAAGGAGAGTGTCGGCTGGTTTGAGAGTTGAGAGAGAGATAACCGAGCGAGGGGAGGAGAAGAAGAGATTTGGGCCTTTTGTTTTTTTTGTAAGTTGGGCTATGTTTTGGGCTTACACTATTTTTAATCAAATGGGCTCCTATTTTGTTTTAAGTTGGGCCGAATTTTTGAGCTTGTGTTTTAAAGATTTGGGCTTTTTCCTTTTAATTGTTGTGGGCCAAAGACTTTTAAGTTCGGGCTTGATTTTAATTGCTTGGGCTTTCACAGTTAAATTCGAATTGGGCCAGTCTTTTATTTAATTGGCCCTTCTCATTAATTCTATTGGGCTCGATTTAATTAAGGAGTTGGGCTGATGCATATTTTATGATGGGCTATTATTCTAGTCCCATTTATATTTCGTTGGGCCAGTTTAATTCATCATTTTGGCCGATTAAATTGCCTTTTTGGGCTAAGATTAATTCTTTTCAGTCCACATTAATTATTATTTGGACCCCTATTTTAATTGTTTTGGGTCGAAGACTTTTTAAGTTGGGCTTTAATTCTTTTAAAGCTTGAGCTGAAGTTATTCCTTTGAGCTAAGCCTAGCAGTATCAATTTTTGATGGAGCCCAATTATTTATCAGTAATGAGCCGCCCAGTTTATTAATTAATGTTTTTGGACTTCCGACTTTAAAGCAAGCCATTATTGTTTATTTCATTTAAGCCACTGGTTTATTTAATTAATTGGCTACTCTCTTTTGAGCTTATTAATTATTTGAGGTTACGCTAGTAATGATGCTTCTATCGAAAAGCCCGATAATTTCTACAAGGTCACACCTCGTTTAAAGCCGAGTTAGTCATTTTTCAATCAAGTACAAATGTGAGGTTTATTTCACGACTAGAATATTCCAATGAGGAAGGAAGAATCACAGTTTTATTCGACCGCGCTAGACGAGAATTAGCTAAATCTATTAACGAGGATTAATAGTAGAATTCCCGATTATCGCTCAGAGTATTAGTTCATGCATACCAGATTCATGCATAGTTAAATTACGCTTTCTCATTAATTAAGAATTTTCCTCGAGGCAATGTCTTATTTTATATTCTCGTGATTAAGGTCAAGCGCGAGAGTAAGAACTACACAAGGAGTTAGAGTACCTTAGCAAAACTTTGCTATCAGGTGGGCAATTCCTTACGCGTAAATAAAATGCTATGCAAATGTTATGCTTTAAAATGCAAATTGGATCTTCAAGTATGGTATGCTTTATTACGCTTAAATGAGTTAAGCTTTATTATGCTGCACGTTAAATGATTTACGCTATGCTGTTTATATTATTTACGCCCTATGTAATTTACGCTTGATTACACTTATTTACGCTTGAATGCTTTACACTGATAAGTTTATGCTTATGTTTGATGCTTGCGTCTGTTGGGGGAGGCCTCCCTCAACAGTACGATGCCGTGTCCGTTGAGGAGGGCCTTCCTCACGGCGCGATGCCCGTGTCCGCTGAGAGAGGCCTCTCTCGCGGCGCGATGCCAGTATGCCAGTATGCCAGTGTTACAGCGTCTATTGGGGGAGGCCTCCCTCAATAGTACGATGCCGTGACCGCTGAGGGAGGCCCCCTCTCACGGCGCGATGCCCGTGTTCGTTGGGGAAGGCCTTCTCCACGACACGATGCGTGTTTATGATTGTTAATGATGAAGAATGCGCTCATGCTGTTTATGAATTTGGAAATGTTTAATGAGCAAAGGATATGAAAGAAACTTATGCCTCTTATGCGATGTTGTGTTTTGTTATGTTATATGCTTGGCAACTGCCCACTAAGTACTTTTGTACTTAGCCCTTCGATGTTTATGATTGTGCAGGTTGAGCTGTGATGGGCGATGAAGTGTTGCTGAGTGGAGTTTTTGTTGAACTTAAAGTAGGCTCAGAAAGGATACATGTCTTCATACATGTATCTCAGTTATGCATTCCGCTGTAAACACGGATTATTTCAGTTACACCTTCCGTTGCAAACTCTGATAATGTTTTAGCCAAGCCCCTAACGATGCCTTTTTCCTTTTAAGGAATATAACGCGTATACAAGTTCTTTGAGTACCCTTTTTATGCGAACTATGTCTTTTTCCTTTTAAGGAATATAACGGGTATACAAGTTCTTTGAGTACCCTTTTTATGCGAACTATGCCTTTTTCCTTTTTAAGGAATATTTCACGCGTATTCAAGTTCTTTGAGTATTCTTTCATACGCCCCTTTCTAAACCCGCTTCTTAATTTCCCTTCCCCAGTCATGATTTCCCGGCTTAATTATCCCTAATTAAGGTCGGTCGTGACAGAGTGGTATCAGAGCAGTTCGTTTGCTCTGAGCCTAAGAGTTTATTTAAGCCAAACTTAGAATGGATCACTAAAGTGTCTAGAGTTCAATCGACAAAGCTCAGCACTTCATCGTATCACACTCAACGAAGCAGAATGGTATGCTCTTCCAAGATTTGAGTGAATGTTTACAAAAAGTAAGAACTATCGTAATAGCAAAGTGAGTAACTGTCAATAGCTTTGTTATGTTGTTATTGAATGAAATGATTTACGCAAGCGCGATTAAGTATGCCTATGGAATGAATCCATATGAACATAGAGCTATTAAGTTATGAGATCACCACTACTACAGAACATAGAAGCAAACATAGAAGAAATTAGATTGTATCTTTTGGTGGCTATAGTGAAGGCAGCAAGATAAGTGATGCGTATAGAATAATTTTTAAGCTCATGATTTTATTGCCGCTATAAATCTCCATGACTTATGCCTAAGTATCCAGTTTAGATGATGAGATATTATATGCTTAAGAATTTATATGACTCATGGAAAGGAGATGCTAAGGACCCTTAAAAGCTTACTACATCAATGTTGTCATTGGAGTTATGACTTGTTTACAAGTTAGAATAAGTTAACCTGTACAAGAATTCTTTAGAGGCTTGTATTAGATTATGCTAGAGTGTACTAATTGGCACATCTTTGCTACCAGAATGCCGCCTAAGAGAGGACGCCCTGCGAGAAACAATAACAATCGCAGAAACCGTAACGCTGTACCCGAAGAACCACAAGATGCTCAAGGACATAACCCATCCCCTCCGCCCCCAACTAGGAGAGTCGAAGAACTCTTTTTAAGGCAAAATCCACCTACGTTTGACGGAACGAGTGAACCGGCTGAAGCTGAGATTTGGGTGCGTGCAATGGAACGCATTTTCAACTTTCTACGTTGTACTGATGAGGAACGCCTATCTTGCGTCTCATTCCAACTAACAGGATCGGCTGACTTCTGGTGGAAAGCACGACGAAAAATTCTGACACCTGAACAATGGGCAAGTTATACTTGGGAAGATTTTAAGACAGGATTATATGATAAATATATTCCGAAAAGCTATAGGAAGAAGAAAGAAGTTGAGTTCTACGAGTTGAAGCAAGGAAAGAAATCTGTGGTTGAATACGACAAGGAATTCTGCAACCTGTCTAGGTTTGCTCCACAACAAGTGGACACAGATGAGAAGATGGCAGAGAAATTTTGTGCCGGTCTGCGGTACAAGATCAGTATGGCTCTAGCAAGCCACAGAGGACTCTCATACACGGAGTCTCTGAACAGGGCACTTGACGTTGAAGCTGCAATGCCGTCGGACAAGTCAGCCCCATTGTTGATCTCAACGCCAAACGATCCACCAAGAGCCTCGCATACCCTCAAAGGGAAGCGCAAGTGGGACAACAATGAAGACAAAATCAATCCGATTAATAAGCGAGTATGGCAAGAATATGAACGGGCTGAACAGTTTATTCAACCAAGGCACGAGGCACAGACTAACCTCGAGTCAACTGGGGGTAGCCAAGGTCAGAAAGGAGTTTTACCTTGCCCAAATTGTGGTAAGATGCATAGGGGTGTTTGTCGAGCTGGGACTAACGGTTGTTACAATTGTGGCCAAAAAGGGTCACTACTCCACGCAATACCCCAACAAACAACGAGGTTCAGTAATTGGGAACACCCGCACCCTTTGCCAGCAATATGTGGACACTTGCGAAATCAGCCTCAATCACATCAGTGAAAATCTTATGGAGACACCGCAGACAAAAGAAGCCACGTGGGAACTAGAAGACAAGATGAAGGAAAAATACCCCGAACTATTTTAGCAGAGATATGCAAATTTCGGGACGAAATTTTTGTTAAGAGGGGTAGTATGTAGTAGCCCGCTCTTTTAATTATGATTAAAACTAGTAAATGCAATTTTTATAAATGAATCCAGTTTATGGTCCTGATCAGAAACGGAAGTTATTATTTTAGCTTTATACTTTTATAACGTATGAGAAAAACGCGATGAGGATTATTGAGCCATTCAATAATTTATTATCCAGTTTAATAACTGACTTAGCAAAGTCAAGTTATTAATAGAAATATTATTTCTATTATTTACTTGGAAGTCGTGATCTAATTCCGAATCATAAGAACGAGTTAAATTAGATATTTAATTCGTAGAGAGTTATAACGAAGCGTCGTTATTTAGTAGAACCCAATATTAGTTTTACAAATACTTGATTAATTAATATTAATCAAGCTAGATGATTTTTTTTATTAGTAACCTCAATTCTATTTACTTTACAATCATCATTATTCTTTCCACTCCCTAATGTCTCCTACACTATCAACATACCATAGCATAATTTAGACCTCAAGCATGAAGCATGTATATACGTTGACCACATGAGTAACATCATAAGCCTCTTTCATGCATAGCATAATCAATCAAGAAGACAACCAAATCAATTAGCAAAAGCAAAAGCTCTTCAATCACCAACTCCACTCCACCAACTCCACTCAATTATTCATTCAACCTTTAATTATCAACTCCACCACCACTTGCTCCCCACCCAACAAATGCAATATTCACTCTCATTTCATTTTCATCCAACAGTTCAGAGGATCAATTCCAGTTCGTTTCAGCCGAAGCTCTCAAGGTAATGCTTGGCTTCAATGCTTTCTTCTCCTTTGATTAAGTTCATCCTGCAATTGTTAAGCAAATAAGCAATTTATTTCAGTTTCTATCCACTGATTCAAACACCACAGCAGCCAACATCAATTTACAGCAACTCACTCCTGGAGAAATCAACTTATTTTCATAAGAGGTAAACCAACTCACACATACACTCAAAATCAGTCATTCATTTTATAAAGAAAACCATCACCGATGACATGTTCATGTACATAATCAACACTAACTAGGACTGCACAATTCACAGAGGATACGCACACATATTATGTCACAGAAATCAGCACGCATACCTTGTTCTTTTTCTGATAAATGAGTTCCATAAAATGTTCTTTCTACTACATTTTAGAATTATCACAAATTGGTTAAAGAAAAGAAAAGGGAGTATCTATGCATTGTGTGTGGGCGTGAGTGTTGAGATGAAGCTGTTGTCGCTGTTGTTGTGAGTCGGGATGTGTGAGTTGTTGGAGGAGGCCGTCGAAGGTGGCGACCTTCGTTGCAGTCGATCGGCGAGGAGAGGGCTGAGATTGTGAGGCTGCTGAGCCGTGAACACAGGGATCGGCGGCGGCTTTCGCTGCTACTCGTCGGAATAGAAGTGGGTGAGAACAGCCGGGGGCTGCTCACGGCCGGTGACGGCTCGGCGGCAAGCCGCTGCCTTTTTCTTTTTCTGTCGGAAATTTGGAGGAGAGGAGAGAGATTATTAGAGTTCAGTTTTAAAAAAAAGAGAGAGAGACGGGAAAAGGGGTAAGAGAAGAAGAGAGGGAAGGGAGGAGGCACGACCTTGTCGGGCTTAGGCGGCGGCGACGCCGGCAACCTCGTCGGAGCCGTGAATCGAGAGAGAGAGCTCGATTGGATTTCCTAGAGTGGTTTGAGAGAGAAGGAGAGTGTCGGCTGGTTTGAGAGTTGAGAGAGAGATAACCGAGCGAGGGGAGGAGAAGAAGAGATTTGGGCCTTTTGTTTTTTTTGTAAGTTGGGCTATGTTTTGGGCTTACACTATTTTTAATCAAATGGGCTCCTATTTTGTTTTAAGTTGGGCCGAATTTTTGAGCTTGTGTTTTAAAGATTTGGGCTTTTTCCTTTTAATTGTTGTGGGCCAAAGACTTTTAAGTTCGGGCTTGATTTTAATTGCTTGGGCTTTCACAGTTAAATTCGAATTGGGCCAGTCTTTTATTTAATTGGCCCTTCTCATTAATTCTATTGGGCTCGATTTAATTAAGGAGTTGGGCTGATGCATATTTTATGATGGGCTATTATTCTAGTCCCATTTATATTTCGTTGGGCCAGTTTAATTCATCATTTTGGCCGATTAAATTGCCTTTTTGGGCTAAGATTAATTCTTTTCAGTCCACATTAATTATTATTTGGACCCCTATTTTAATTGTTTTGGGTCGAAGACTTTTTAAGTTGGGCTTTAATTCTTTTAAAGCTTGAGCTGAAGTTATTCCTTTGAGCTAAGCCTAGCAGTATCAATTTTTGATGGAGCCCAATTATTTATCAGTAATGAGCCGCCCAGTTTATTAATTAATGTTTTTGGACTTCCGACTTTAAAGCAAGCCATTATTGTTTATTTCATTTAAGCCACTGGTTTATTTAATTAATTGGCTACTCTCTTTTGAGCTTATTAATTATTTGAGGTTACGCTAGTAATGATGCTTCTATCGAAAAGCCCGATAATTTCTACAAGGTCACACCTCGTTTAAAGCCGAGTTAGTCATTTTTCAATCAAGTACAAATGTGAGGTTTATTTCACGACTAGAATATTCCAATGAGGAAGGAAGAATCACAGTTTTATTCGACCGCGCTAGACGAGAATTAGCTAAATCTATTAACGAGGATTAATAGTAGAATTCCCGATTATCGCTCAGAGTATTAGTTCATGCATACCAGATTCATGCATAGTTAAATTACGCTTTCTCATTAATTAAGAATTTTCCTCGAGGCAATGTCTTATTTTATATTCTCGTGATTAAGGTCAAGCGCGAGAGTAAGAACTACACAAGGAGTTAGAGTACCTTAGCAAAACTTTGCTATCAGGTGGGCAATTCCTTACGCGTAAATAAAATGCTATGCAAATGTTATGCTTTAAAATGCAAATTGGATCTTCAAGTATGGTATGCTTTATTACGCTTAAATGAGTTAAGCTTTATTATGCTGCACGTTAAATGATTTACGCTATGCTGTTTATATTATTTACGCCCTATGTAATTTACGCTTGATTACACTTATTTACGCTTGAATGCTTTACACTGATAAGTTTATGCTTATGTTTGATGCTTGCGTCTGTTGGGGGAGGCCTCCCTCAACAGTACGATGCCGTGTCCGTTGAGGAGGGCCTTCCTCACTGGCGCGATGCCCGTGTCCGCTGAGAGAGGCCTCTCTCGCGGCGCGATGCCAGTATGCCAGTATGCCAGTGTTACAGCGTCTATTGGGGGAGGCCTCCCTCAATAGTACGATGCCGTGACCGCTGAGGGAGGCCCCCTCTCACGGCGCGATGCCCGTGTTCGTTGGGGAAGGCCTTCTCCACGACACGATGCGTGTTTATGATTGTTAATGATGAAGAATGCGCTCATGCTGTTTATGAATTTGGAAATGTTTAATGAGCAAAGGATATGAAAGAAACTTATGCCTCTTATGCGATGTTGTGTTTTGTTATGTTATATGCTTGGCAACTGCCCACTAAGTACTTTTGTACTTAGCCCTTCGATGTTTATGATTGTGCAGGTTGAGCTGTGATGGGCGATGAAGTGTTGCTGAGTGGAGTTTTTGTTGAACTTAAAGTAGGCTCAGAAAGGATACATGTCTTCATACATGTATCTCAGTTATGCATTCCGCTGTAAACACTGATTATTTCAGTTACACCTTCCGTTGCAAACTCTGATAATGTTTTAGCCAAGCCCCTAACGATGCCTTTTTCCTTTTAAGGAATATAACGCGTATACAAGTTCTTTGAGTACCCTTTTTATGCGAACTATGTCTTTTTCCTTTTAAGGAATATAACGCGTATACAAGTTCTTTGAGTACCCTTTTTATGCGAACTATGCCTTTTTCCTTTTTAAGGAATATTTCACGCGTATTCAAGTTCTTTGAGTATTCTTTCATACGCCCCTTTCTAAACCCGCTTCTTAATTTCCCTTCCCCAGTCATGATTTCCCGGCTTAATTATCCCTAATTAAGGTCGGTCGTGACACTACGGTCCAATTAATAAAAGAAACTGGGCCTGGAAACTATTAATAAGGACAACCCTCTTAATAAAAGCATCAGTCCAATTAATTAAAACATCTTCAGCCCAAGAAATTCACCCTGATTCGGCCCAATATCTCTGAATAATCAAAGCCCAATTACACAATAAAAAGAATAGGCCCAATCTCTCTCTCTCTAAACTCTCGGCCCCTCCTCCTCATTCCTCAAAGAACCGAAGTTCTCTTCTCTTTCTCAAGGCCGACGCTCGGCCTCTTCTTCTCCGGCCATCCAGTCGTCGTCTGCTATCATCGGCGTCAGCTGCCGACGTCTTCGATACCGGCGCCCTCTCCTCCTTCTTCTTTCCTCACGCATAATCCAATCGAGCCCTAGTTTCATCTCTGGATTCGCCGCCCCTGGAATCTCCGGCGAGGCTGGCGTCGCTGCCTTTGAAATTGATGAGGTTGACGCCGTTTTTCCCCCTATCTCGATCTTCTCGATTGAGCGAAACCGCCGCCGCTGCTGTTGAAGAAATCCCCAAACTCAGCGAGGGTCGCCGTTCAACCTCGCCTCCCCTTCCTGAAGACTCGCCGTCATCCTGTGTCGTCGTCAAAGCTCCTTTATCTCGACGAACAGGGCAGCCGCTCTGAGTCTTCAGAAGCACCGATGGTCTGTCGCCCCTGGTTCGACGCCATCGCGCTTGCCTTGGCCGGTATCATTGTCTGCCGTCGGAGGAAGGCTCTTCCGCCTCAACGAACAAGCAGTCAGCCTCCGACTGATTCCGAATTTCTCATCGACGAAGGTTCGGTTCCATCTCTCGGTATAAAAGCAAAAGTAGCAAGCTATGGTTCTTTCTTTCTAGTTCGGTTAACTGTGATTCTCTTGGTTCCTATTTATCGATTATGCAATAGATTGAAGCTAGGCATCCTGGATTTGCTATTGTCATAAGAACTCTCATCATTGTCTCATGTGAGAAAAGTAAATACATATGAACTGATTTATGTGCTTGTGACTTTGCTAAGTCCATAACATATACTCATCTATATATTTTGTATTTCTACTTAAATCATTCTTGTTGGATGAAATGCAAATGGGATTCGAACGAGCTGAGCTTAGTAAATACCTTGCAAAATGTTATGTGTTTGAGACTGTTGTTGATTTCAGCAGGAGAAGAACTGAAATAAAGATGGTTCCTTTAACATATGCAGGAGGAATCAAGAACAGGATGGTGAAAACTTAAGCCCGGCTTACCTCTTCGAAGTTCCGGTAGAAGCTTTGCAAGCTCTATCTCTTACCCTCAAATTTCTGGTGTCTAAGGGAGAAACAAAGGATTGTTGGCTGATATAGATGGGTGGAGGCGTAAGGTGGCTGCCCTTTGAGATTTGAAATGATGGGAAGGCATAGGGTGGCTGATTGACACCTATGTGTACCTTGGCATGGTTAAAGGCATGGGAGAGTTGCTGCTGAATTATTAAAGGAGTGAATTTGGTAGCTAATCTTGAATATCTAGTCCTCTATGCCATGTGAAAGCCTTGAGAGAGAATAGGTAAAGTTGTGGCTGATTGACAGCTTGCTTGTTCCCACACGCATGCCTTTCCTTTTCTTTTCTTGTTGCTGCCGTAATAATAGGAATGTAGGGAGTAGGCTAGGAATTGAGT
Organism: Salvia miltiorrhiza; assembly: GCF_028751815.1. Classification (NCBI taxonomy): domain Eukaryota; kingdom Viridiplantae; phylum Streptophyta; class Magnoliopsida; order Lamiales; family Lamiaceae; genus Salvia; species Salvia miltiorrhiza. The sequence goes on from NC_080393.1 coordinate 55,634,445, forward strand.
GATGTTTGTAATAGATAGTGTAGAGTTGCGGCTGATTGACAGCTTGCTAATATAGCGTATCTGTAATACTAATCCCAGGGTTTTGTTAATAATACTAAATACTCTAATAATTCTCGTATTTCGATAGCTGACTTTTCGTCTATTAATATCATGACTCGTAGAATCAATCTAAATTAAATCCGTAGATTTAATTCACTTCACAATTCGGAGTAAACTCACGACTCAAGTAATAAAGTTAAATAAATAGAAATAATATTTCTATTGCAAATAAAATAATAACTTGACTTCGCTAAGTCAATTATCATTTTGAAATAAATCATTGACTACTCAATAATTCAATCGTGGTCATCTCAGGTAATGACATCTAATTCAGAACTAATCACTGGATTAAATCAACTGAAAGATGTAAAAATAAATATTTGCATTTATTGCTCTTAATCATAAAATAAAATAGCGGGCTATTACACTTTTGTTCTTTAAATTTTAGATTTGGATTGATGTCTCAATTGTAGTTTTTTTTTTTTACATTGCGCATTGATCGAATGGTCTATATGAATGGGAGGCTATTTAAATATTTAGTTAATTCTTATTCTATTATGATTAGTTTTAATAATTAGATTAATCTGTATTTGGACTATAGCTTAAAATAGTAATATTTCACTAAACAAATTGTAATACCCCGTTTCCCCGAGCTAAATTTAGAATTTATTTTGAACTTAGAAGTCAGGATGATTCACGCCGGATATAAAGAAAATAAATTTATTTTAATTCCAACAAAAATGATTTACAAAAGCATTTGTAAATTTAGTAATTAAATTATATGCATTGCATATTTATTTAATTTAGCATTCAAGTATTTTTCACGAGCTATTTATTTAGCGAACCCTGAAGTATTATTACAGTCCCGATATTTTATCATGAGGGATTTTATTAATCCAATCAACACCCACACTTTACACTCTTTACCAACTACCCTATGCCTGTCAAATTCCCTTTCCACCCACTCCCTATAATCCTCAAAGGTCTAGTCCTACTTTATAGCCTTTTGAGTAAAGCTTGTCTAAAGCTTGTCTGCCATGTTCTTCTGCCAAGACTATAGTGCATTCATTATTTCTCAATTCACGAATTCTCTCTTCCAAAAGAAAGGGTAATGAATAGAAGGTTCTCTCTTCCAATTTTCATTACTTCTCAATTCATGAACTGGAATTTCAGAGCCTTAAACAGCTGCACATTTTCGGACCACACAAACCCAGATTCATATTGGGTAAAGCATCTCCATTTACTTTCACAAAACCACAAGAAGTTTTCAGTAACAAGAAACAAACATCCCACACCGTCTACTCAAGGTATTATCCCCTTTTGTTTAATTCTCCAAATCACCAACACAGAATCCCAACACACACAGTTACTTGACGTTTCACTATATGTTTACAAGATATGTTATATGTGAAATGAAATTACAGATGAATAAAAGACTTTATATTGAGTATTACAGTTGTAAAGTGATTTTGCACATGAAAACCCTATGTTTGACACCCCTGTTTTGTGTGTGAGTCGAGGTCGGGAAATGACAGCCTCGGTGGCTCGTCGTCGGCAACGGAGCGGCGGCGGTGAACCTGTCGTCGTTTCCGATCTGTCAAAGAGGAGAAAAGAGAGAAGTATTTCAGTTTTGATTAAAAAAAAAGATGAGAAAAAGAAAAAAATGGGAAAGAGATGAGTTAGGGTTTACCGATTTCGGGCGGGGCGGAGACGGAGGAAGCTTCGGCTGTTTGTCGGAAAAGAAGGAGCAGGCGGCGGCGCACCGCGGTGGGGCGTTTGCTGTCCTGTATCCGGCGGCGGCGTGGCTTATGCCATGTCCGTGCGCGTGTGTTTGATTGTTGAGAGGGAAATAGAGAGATGTTGGGGGCGCAGCTAGGGGAAGAAGAGAAGAAAGAGATGGGAGGTTGGGCTTCAGCGGAGGGAGGCAGGGCACGGCGGCGGTGCCGCTGCTGCCCGGCCACGGCTGGAGAGAGAGAGAGGTGGTCTGGTCTGGCTGGGATGAGTCTTGTCGGGATCAGGACGGCGGCAGCCATGGGCTGTTGTCGCCGAGAGAGAAACCGAGGGAGGCGACGGCGGATCTGCTGCGAGGACGCCGGAGGCAGCGGCGCTCCGCGGCGGTTGCTCCTGCTGCGTGAAGGAGAGAGGGCTGGGCGGCGCAGCCGCTGGGTGCGTATGTTTGTGTAGGTAGAGGGAAAACTAGGGAGAAGAAGATGGGGTAGAGGGAGAGGATCGGTCGTCGGTTTCTCGCCGGAGGAGGAGCCGCGGCGGCGGAATTTTGAGGGAGAAGAGGCGGACTGCCTGAACCGAAGAGAGAAAGGGAGAGACAAGGCGTGCCGCGTGTGTATGTGAGCGGCGGATGTGATTGAAGAGAAGGATAAAAGGGTTTAGTGCTAGAGGTTTGGGCTTGAGTTTTGGGCCGGGCTTGGGCCGATTTCTTTTATTAAAATGTTTGGGCCTCATCTTTTAAATGATTTGAGCTAAGTTTATTTTAATAGTTTGGGCCTTTATTTTAATTGCTTGGGCTGCGAAATTTTAAGAACTAGCCCTACATTTAATTATTTTGGGTAGTCCATAATTTAATTAATTTGACTATAATTAGTTTGATTAATTATTTTAAAGATGATTTGCATAATAATATTATTATTATGACGTGCATATTTTAAGTAATTACTTATTATATGCCAAGCATGACATGAAATTGCATTATATTTTGCAATAAGAGAATTTATGATTTAATTGGTTTTTATTATAATTCCAACTATTAAAGAAAGATGAGTAAGGATATTGTTGGTGTTCTTAACTCAAGAGAAATGTTTTCAATTATTTATTTATTAAATTTTGAAAACCCGGCTAAGTGAATCATAGAATATTAAGCACTACACCATGACTTAAGATTAGCTTCACGAGACCTATTAAGAATAGAATTTCTTGTAGGCTTTGTGACCAGGGGGATTAGCGCTGCTTTCCCAAGACAGGTTTTTATGTGTATGATCTTCAGGCTTTGCCTATCCAGGTGGGCATTACTTTTACTATACGTATATAGAGATCCCCTGCGTGTCGTAGGCCTCTTATACGAATATATGCATGAGATGATTTTAACTGTTAATTTCAGTTTATTATTATGCCCAAATGATAAATGACTCTTATGAAATAAAAATGAAATGTTTATGAAATGATTGACTGCCAAAAATGTTTATGTTTTTATATGTATCCTATCTGTGTTGGTTCGCCAACTTTAAAGGAAATCCAATTGGGATCCTATGCTAGACAAAGGTCGCTAGCTAGGGTTAACGTGTACACTCATGGAGACCGCGAGTCGCTTGCGACCGGTCTTGGCGTCCGTGGTAAGGAGGCCTCCTTCCCGGCGCGTGATAGAAAGGAACAGATATGGATCATATGAAGGAAAATGATCGGCCGATCGACTTTATGAAAATGAAAGAAATATTTTAGTAAGCGCATGTCATTTAAGAAAACCCCTGTGTGTTACTGTTATGGCAGTTCAATTTATATATGTATGCATGAATGTATTTTCGGCTATGCCCACTGAGTATTTTTATACTCAGCCCTGCATGTATTTCTAAATGTGCATGTTGAGCAGTTGATGGAATGGAATGATGTTGAGCGGGTGTTCCTTTGACATTTCAAGAAATGTAACATTGAGTATACATCTTCATATGTATATCTCACACGTTTTCCGCTGCAAAACACTTTGATTAGGATAACTTTATGTTATGAAATTGTGACACGTGTTATTGGGTAACCCACCTTAATCAGTTCTCATTTATGTGTATGGTTTATAAGTATCCAAATAATCATATATGATCCTAGCATTTTATCTATGAGTGACATTTCCATATACTTTAATGTTAAGTAATTGTCCATTTCCATTTCTTATTGTTCACCCCAAGTCATAACCCCTGTTAACCCGTCAGTGGGATAGTGGGCTGTGACACAAATTCTTTATATTATAGTATATAAATACGTATATATATTTGAGTGACCAAAGGGATTTACTCAAATCAAATTCTCGATTATCATTACTTTTCCCAAAAACTTGTATATATATATAGGTCACATGCGCATAACAACACAGAAAAAAAAAAGCTCTGATATATTTGTTTCTTTAATTTCTTTGTTTGTACGCATAGTGGAGTTTTTATTTTGAGCACTAACGATTCGTAAAGTTTTCCAAAGCGATTTTAAGGTGAGGGATTTTACACTTATTCATATGGTTATATATGTTTTTATTATCGCGCTTGATTACTTGTTTACGTGCATCTTATGACTATGATATTATGTGCGATCATGGGATCTAAGCCATTGATCTATGTTATGTGCGATCATGGGACCTAAGCCATTGATCTATGTTATGTGCGATCATGGGACCTAAGCCATTGATCTATGTTATGTGCGATCATGGGACCTAAGCCATTGATCTATGTTATGTGTGATCATGGGACCTAAGCCATTGATCGATCATGGGACCTAAGCCATTGATTTATGTATGTGTTTGGTCATGGGACTTAAGCCATCGACTCAACCTAGGATTATGTTTGTCAAGGGGCTCCGGTCTCTTGGCGTATGTTTGCAAGTATGATAATGTAATACCCGGGCTTTTGATGACGTGTTTAGTTGCTTGAGTTTGAGTAATTAGGGTATCCTTTGTTTGATTACTTGTACAGAGATGAGGAGTTATATGAAGTTTTCTTGTTTTTTTTAAAAGATGTTGAGATGTTCTTTTGATGATGTTTGGATGATGTGGGATTTTATATCCGTAATTGAGTTTGAGTATTTGAATAATTCGAGATAATTATTTGAATGAGAACGGTGAACTCGGAAGTGAAATCTGAGTCCGTTAAGACGTTTTTGAAATTTTTGACTTTTTGACGATGAATAGTAAAAATACTGCTATTTCGTCTGTTTGTCGACTTTCAAAATCTTACGTGCACGTCGTCAAGAAATATTCTTAGTTTTTCGATACGAGTCCAATAATGAAAGTTTTTATTTTTGGACGACGAGTGAATAGTAAATTGGGATTTCTCGATAAACGAACCGAGCTCGTTTATCAGAATTTCGAGAACGGGCATGCGTTTTCTATATTTATATAGAATTACGAGTGTAATGAAAGTGAGTAGGAGTTGAGAGGGCGAGTAACGAAGAGTATGGGTAGTTAGTCGTTAAGACGAGACGAGACGAGACGAAACGAGATATTTAACGACTAAATATCTAACCTACCCTACCCCTAACCACCCCCCAACCGCCCAAACCCCTTTCCCCTCACTTACTTACGGCTGTTAGCAGCCAACACCCCTCACTTTTAATTTTTAATTATCTCACACACACTAAACACACACACAACTCACGCATATCTCCATTGTTGAGAAGCTTAAGCTTTTGACCTCCGATTTGAGCACCGAGACGAGCGCCGATCATCTTTTCGATCACGTATCTAAGTAGGTAAGATCTCTACCTACGTTTTGATGGTTTTCTTTTCGATTTTCGTTGACGTCGAAAAACGTCGATTCTCGACTTTATTTTGAAACGACGTCGGATCGTCGTGAAATTTTAGTATGTTGTTCTTGGGTAGATGTTGAGCATGTTTAATGAAGGGAGTAAGAACGGAACGAACCGTAGTTATGAAACCCATGAGGGCAGCCCCGTTTTTCACATATTAGCTTGTCTTTCGATTTTTGTTTGATCGTTTTGACTTGATATTTGTGCTTAGGGGTATGCTAGAATCGATATATATTAAATTCGTATTTTTCCAAGCACGAAAATTGTATAAATTTTTAGAGTATGATTATTTAAATTCGTGAAGTTTGGGACGTTGCATAATGAATATTATTGCGTATATGTGTTCTACGATATCACATGAGCATGCTAATTGATTTACAATTTATGGATGATAATTGTTGAACGAAATTAAAACTGGAATTCTGTCAAAATTTTACAGCAGTTTCAAGCTTATGTTTCGATGAGTTTTCATTGCTTGATGGCTCTGAAATTTTAGTATGTTTATCTATGATATGTGTATTTCGTCGCTGCAAAATTTCATGTCTTTTGGATGATGTTTGGTATTTTAAAGATATTTTGAAACAATCCTTGACAGAATCTGTCAACTGTTGGTAGACTTCACAAAAACGTTTATATCTATTAATCCATGAAGGATTTTGCATCACCGTTTTTTTAAAACGAAACTAGACTTCAATACTTTTCTAAAAACATAAGATTTCGATTTTTATGACCTCTGAAACAGAGCAGTTTATTATTTCAAAAATGCCCTGTTCTGCTGTCATATTTTTCCAACAGTATAAGTGTATGAGTTTCATTGTTTATTTGGCAGATCATATGAACGTTTTCTCTTGTGAAATTTTAACCAAATCTTCAAGGATACCTTTAGTTTTGGCTGATTAAATTTGATGGAATTTTATTAAGGTTTGCCTTGGTTTCTAATGGCCTAAACAAAATTGGCAGAAACTGTCAATCTTTGACAGCCTGCACTAAAAGAGCAATATCTCCAAAAACCTTTAACCTTTTTGGTTAACTACCATTTTTAGAGTGAACTACACTTCATGGAGTTTTTGAGATCAATTGGTATGAGAGTTTATGATGATTGAGTTGGTTGTTATGAATTTTTAAAGATGACACAAAAACAGCAAAACTTTCTAGAAAACAACTTGATTATATTTGTTTTGATGGATGATACGATATGACTAAATGGTGTGAGTTGTGAGAGTTATGATTAACGCACATAAATGTTGGTATCTGACACTCGAACAATTGGTGTCGAGTATAAATGATAGTTTACTGATAAAGAGTTTTGATGATTTTGAATTGTTTGGTTTGCGTTGAAAAGATGTCAAGATGTTAAGTTTTGAGTCGAGAGACGAGTTCACGTAGTGAGATTCACGCGTTGAAATCTCGTGGCTGACATTATATATGAATAGGTCATGTCGAAATTTTTAGTGAAATTAGAATTTGAGCATAGTCGATTCTTGTTGACCCGTGACTCAAATACATGCCTAATGGAAAGTTTAACTTTCTAATTGGTTAATTAGACGAGATGAGAGCGAATAGATCTGCTAAGAAAGTGGACTTTTCGATGTGTTAAATATTTCTTTTAATTGAAGCGCTGCTAATTATAACATAAGGATGTTATAATTAATGAGTAATGACGAGAGATAATAATTGTTATATTGATTAACAATCAAGAGAGATGAACATTAGAGATACTAATGCTTCATAAAAGAAATTAGATTATTAATCGAGGTTTCTTTTATAACTTCTCACCAATTCTTCATAACGATGAAGGTCCTTTTGGGAAGTAACGACTTGAGGGAGAGAGTGACGTTACTCATTGATACAGAGACACAACGAGGTGGGCATTACTTTTACTATACGTATATAGAGATCCCCTGCGTGTCGTAGGCCTCTTATACGAATGAATGCATGAGATGATTTAACTGTTAATTTCAGTTTTATATATATCTATCAAATGAGTTTAATGTTACATTTGAACAAGTTATTTCGTTACAAAATATTTGAGTTAAAGTTATTTCAAGTATTGTCTTGCCATAAAATGTTTAAATTTTAGTATGATATCTATCTGCTTTGGCTTTGCCAATGATGCAATCGAATTCGGGTCCTGAGCAGTTGATAGCTATCCTGCCAGGGCTAGTGTATACCAGTGACCGTGAGTCATCTAGCGGGTTGGCCGGTCAAGTGACCGTGAGAGGTGGCCACCTCTCCGGCACACAGTTTCAGATATGATAGATTACAAAAGAACTTAGTCTGATCAGACGAACTTTAAGAATCACAAATGAACTTAGTAAGCTTGGGCCTTTTTAGCGAAAAACTCCCTTGCTGTACTGTTTATGATGGCATGACAATTTACAGTTTTGAAGCATGTATTTTTATACCTAGGCATACGTGCCCACTGAGTGCTTTTGTACTCAGCCCTGCATATGTTTTCTAAATGTGCAGGTTGAGCTGATGTGATGATGGTGCTGCAATGAGCGGAGTCTCCAGGGTTGTTAATAAATAGTTAACCTGTCTAGAATATGTCTTCATACATATGTCTAGCTACTTTCCGCTGCAAGATGTTGTTGATGTTATAGTATGTTATGTCATACTTTGAGTCTTAAGAGAATGGTTTCATACGATGTATAACTTGATTAATGATATTAATTAAGTTTTATGCTGTCTTTCATAGACTGTTTTCAATTGAGTATTAATGAATAAAAATGACGAGTTTTATTAAGATGAGTAAGTTTTACGGCTATAAATGACGCCCTTTTTCTTCCCCTTCTTCTTTAACCCCATCCCTAGTCGTGGATCACTCGGCCTAACTATCCATAGTTAGGGCGGGCTGTGACAGATAACGTGTTTTGATTATATATGTGATGTATATGGATATTTGTTATGTTCCTCACTGAGTATATTTTTCAATATGCTCACCCCTTATATTTTCAGTTTTGCAGTTTCAGAGTCGAAGTGGCCATGGAAGTGGAGAATGACTAGGGATAAGGATTTTACATTGAACATTTTAGTTGAACTCATTAAGTTTTATTTTATTTTTATGGTACTACTTTAGTTTGGCAAATGGATTTTTAAATTAGTTTAAATTTTTTCTTATAAATTAAGAAATTATTATTTTACTATCTTTTGTTCTCTAAATTTTTTTAAACAGTAAAGTTTATGAAAATTGGGGTGTTACATAGTGGTATCAGAGCGGGTCTACGTTTCTGTAGACTCGTGTTTTAAAAAAAAATTGATTTGAAAAGGTTAAGTAAGCCTAGTCATTCGAAACTCATGCGCTACATCGACTCCAAGGTATGTGTTTTAATTGTTCAATTATAGATATGGCGGTTATGATGTCTTACATGATATTTTTTTAATGGTGTTTTTATGTTCTAGTAGTACTATTATGTTTAGCTCTGTTAGTAATAGTTATAATTGTGAAATTGTTTAGATGACACGAATGAAGCATGATTAGAAATTTCGAGGACGAAATTATTTTTAAGTGGGATAGGTTGTAACATCCCAAATATTTAGATTTATATATAAGTTGAATTATTAGTATTTTTCTTGTATAGTTTATAATTTTTTTAGATAATTACATGATCGATGTAGATATGCACCATTAATTTTATCTATATTATTATTATTATTATTATTATTATTATTATTATTATTATTATTATTATTATTATTATTATTATTATTATTATTATAGTGATTATTCTAATAAAAATAGATTTGTGGCAATCCTTTATAGATTAGGTTAATATGTATACTTACTTACTCTTAATCGAACACATAGATAAAAGAAATATATGTAGGCAATCATTATATGTATGTATACGAAAGAAAATTTATTTAATGCTTTTGTTCTTTAAATTTTAGATTTGGATTGATGTCTCAATTGTAGTTTTTTTTTTTTACATTGCGCATTGATCGAATGGTCTATATGAATGGGAGGCTATTTAAATATTTAGTTAATTCTTATTCTATTATGATTAGTTTTAATAATTAGATTAATCTGTATTTGGACTATAGCTTAAAATAGTAATATTTCACTAAACAAATTCTTTATATTATAGTATATAAATACGTATATATATTTGAGTGACCAAAGGGATTTACTCAAATCAAATTCTCGATTATCATTACTTTTCCCAAAAACTTGTATATATATATAGGTCACATGCGCATAACAACACAGAAAAAAAAAAGCTCTGATATATTTGTTTCTTTAATTTCTTTGTTTGTACGCATAGTGGAGTTTTTATTTTGAGCACTAACGATTCGTAAAGTTTTCCAAAGCGATTTTAAGGTGAGGGATTTTACACTTATTCATATGGTTATATATGTTTTTATTATCGCGCTTGATTACTTGTTTACGTGCATCTTATGATTATGATATTATGTGCGATCATGGGATCTAAGCCATTGATCTATGTTATGTGCGATCATGGGACCTAAGCCATTGATCTATGTTATGTGCGATCATGGGACCTAAGCCATTGATCTATGTTATGTGCGATCATGGGACCTAAGCCATTGATCTATGTTATGTGTGATCATGGGACCTAAGCCATTGATCTATGTTATGTGCGATCATGGGACCTAAGCCATTGATCTATGTTATGTGTGATCATGGGACCTAAGCCATTGATCGATCATGGGACCTAAGCCATTGATTTATGTATGTGTTTGGTCATGGGACTTAAGCCATCGACTCAAACTAGGATTATGTTTTTCAAGGGGCTCCGGTCTCTTGGCGTATGTTTGCAAGTATGATAACGTGTTTTGATTATATATGTGATGTATATGGATATTTGTTATGTTCCTCACTGAGTATATTTTTCAATATGCTCACCCCTTATATTTTCAGTTTTGCAGTTTCAGAGTCGAAGTGGCCATGGAAGTGGAGAATGACTAGGGATAAGGATTTTACATTGAACATTTTAGTTGAACTCATTAAGTTTTATTTTGTTTTTATGGTACTACTTTAGTTTGGCAAATGGAATTTTAAATTAGTTTAAATTTTTTCTTATAAATTAAGAAATTATTATTTTACTATCTTTTGTTCTCTAAATTTTTTTAAATAGTAAAGTTTATGAAAATTGGGGTGTTACAGTAGTAACTAGAGTCTGTTTAACAGATCTCCAAGAAATAGCTGTACCACCACAGAGGAAAACATAACCAGTCTGAGATTTAGCATTATGGGGATCAGATAAATAACCAGCATCCGCATAGCCTACCAATGTCATGTCTTGGTTTCTTGGATAGAACAAACCAAGATCTTTTGTACCTTGAAGATAACGAAGTATGTGTTTAACACCATTCCAATGTCTTCGTGTAGGAGAAGCACTGAATCTTGCTAGCAAGTTAACCGCAAATGCTATATCAGGCCTTGTGCAATTTGCGAGATAAAGTAGTGCTCCAATTGCACTCAAATAAGGAACTTCTGGTCCTAAAATATCCTCATCATCTTCTTTAGGTCTAAATGGGTCCTTATCTATTTCTAGTGATCGGACAACCATAGGTGTACTAAGTGGATGTGATTTATCCATATAGAATTTCTCTAAAATCTTACTCACATAAGTTGACTGGTGTACAAGAATTCCTTCAGGGAGATGCTCGATCTGCAGACCGAGACAAAACTTGGTTTTACCCAAGTCTTTCATTTCAAACTCCATCTTTAAGCATGAACGAGCTTCTTCAACCTCTTTGGGTGTTCCAATTATATTTATATCATCAACATAAACAGAAATGATACAAAAACCATTTTGTGATCTTTTAATGAACACACAAGGGCATATATCATTATTCACATATTCCTTCTTCAAGAGGAATTCACTAAGTCGGTTATACCACATCTTTCCCGACTGTTTTAAACCGTACAACGATTTTTCTAATTTCACACAATACATGTCACGAGTTTCATTTTCCTTCATATGAGGAATTTTGAATCCTTCAGGGATTTTCATATAGATATCAGCGTCTAGTGACCCATATAAATATGCAGTCACGACGTCCATTAACTGCATTTCTAAATTCATTGATGATGCCAGAGATATCAAATAGCGGAATGTTATGCCATCTAAAACAGGAGAATATGTTTGATCAAAATCAATTCCAGGTCTCTGCGAAAACCCTTGAGCTACTAATCTCGCTTTATATCTTGCCACCTCATTATTCTCATCTCTCTTTCGTACAAATACCCATCTATATCCCAATGGTTCAACATTGTCGGGTATAAGTATTATAGTACCAAGAACTTTTCTTTTCTTTAGCGAGTTATACTCTGCCTCAATTGCTTCCTTCCATTTCAACCAATCAGAGCGCTTCCGGCACTGTGCTACTGTTTTTGGTTCTGGATCCAGATTATCATTTGAAATAGTACATGCAATTGTAGATACAAATACATCGTCTATTACAATAACATTTCTGTTATAAGTTTCTCCCGTATTTATAAAGTTCATAGCAACTTCAATGTTGACATCAACCAGATTTTTATCAATTCCCATTATATTATGATCTGGTTGTTCCGCAATCCCAGTATTAGTTAGTGCACTTTTAGAAGTACTGGGATTATCATCTACAGGATGATCCTCTTCAAGAGGTTGTTGGAGTGATATCATATTTTTATTTGATTTTGTTTTGCGGGGATTTTATCTTTAGCACCAATAGGTCTCCCACGCTTCTGGCGTTCGGGATTATCAGCTGATTTATTTTGTCCATATGGAACTTCAATCCTTTGTGGTGCATTCATAGCAGGAATATATGATTTTGTCACTCCTTTATGATCAGTAAATGCATCTGACAAATTACTTGCTAAATATTGCAAGTTAATTATCCTTTGAACTTCCAGTTCAGATTCATTAGTACGTGGATCTAAATAGTGAAGATTCTTTTCATTCCATGAAATTTCTCGACATTGTGTTAAAGTTGGGCTTTTGTCTCCCCCTAATGTCGGGAAATGATCTTCATCAAAAATACAGTCAGCGTACCGTGCAGTAAATTGATCCCCAGTCATGGGTTCAAGAAATTTAATTATAGATGGAGATTCATAACCCACGTATATACCTAGCTTACGCTGAGGTCCCATTGTGGTACGTTTTGGTGGCGCTATTGGAGTATAAACTCCACAACCAAATATTCGCAGATGAGAAATGTTTGGTTCTTTACCACGTACTAATTGTATTGGGGAATATTCATGATATGCAGTTGGTCGGATTTGGAGAAAATTTGCAGCATGCAAAATCGCATGACCCCAACAAGTAATAGGTAAGTTTGATTTTTGTAGCAATGGTCTAGCTACTAGTTTTAAACGTTTGATTAAGGATTCAGCTAGACCATTTTGTGTGTGGACATATGGAACAAGATGCTCCACTTTAATACCCAATGACATACAATATTCATCAAAAGATTTTGATGTGAATTCACCGGCGTTGTCCATTCGAATGGACTTTATTGGGTAATCGGGAATTTGAGCTCTTAATTCGATTATTTTGGCAATAAGCTTTGCAAATGCTTTATTGCGAGTAGATAATAAGCATACATAAGTCCATCGAGTAGAAGCATCAATTAGGACCATAAAATATTGAAATGGTCCGGACGCTGGGTGAATTGGTCCACATATATCTCCTTGAATTCGTTCAAGAAAAGAAGGAGATTCTAATTTAATTTTGGTACGAGAAGGTCGTACTATAAGCTTACCTTTTGCACATGCTTCACAAACAAATTCATTTGAATATGATAGATCTTTTGTTTGTATATTGTGCCCAATAGCATTATTAATAATCCGACGTATCATATTTTGCCCAGGATGACCCAATCGTTCATGCCATAATATAAAAGATTTTGGGTCTTTAAATTTTATGCTTAACGCAACATGATTGTTAGGTTTAATGTGAGTATAATACAACCCAGTGGAGAAAGAAGGGAACTTCTCAAGAATTTGTTTTCTACATCCAACATTCTGAGTGATGATCAGAAATTCATTATTGTTATCAGTTTCAGTTTCAATGTGAAAACCGTTTAGTCGGATGTCTTTAAAACTAAGAAGGGTACGTTTTGATTGTGGATACAAAAGTGCATCATTGATAATTAATTATGTATCCATAGGGAGTATTAGAGAAGCTCTTCCAGAGCCGACAATAAGGATATTGTCATTTGCAATTGTAGTGACGCTCCCCCTTTTTTCAGTAAGAGTTTGGAAATATTTTCTATCAGTAAGTATAGTATGTGTTGTGGCACTATCCACTAGACACAATGTACTTTCATTCTCCATGAGTTGCAAGTTTGTGTTTGACATTCTAAAAGTAAAGAAGTAAAATACTCCCTCCGTCCCTGAAATGGCTTCCTCTTTGGGGACGGCACGGGTTTTAATAAAAAGTTGTAAAGTGTATTGATAATGGAGAAAAAGTGATATAATTATTATTGAAAGTTGTGAAAAGTGTTATAATTAGTATTGGGAGTGGTGAAAAGTGAAAAGTAAGAATAAATAAAGTATTATTAGTGGTGGGGTAGGTTTCCAAAAATGGAAAGAAAGAAAGAGGAAGTTATTTGGGGGACGTCCCAAAATGGAAAAAGAGGAAGTTATTTTAGGGATGGAGGGAGTATAAATCAAGAAAATAGTAAATAGCAAATAAGTCACAATAATAATAGAATTTTAAGTATTGCAAACACACAAAAACAAACTAAATTACTAACAGTTTGCAAATAAAACATGAACCATAAATAAAATCCTAAAATGTCTGAATAGTCCAACACATCAAATTACTTTTGATCTCCATAATCTTCAAGATCAAGTTGCATTAAATCATCATCATCGGCATTAAACTCCAAATTTGCTTCAGGCAAACTGGCATGATGTATTTCACTTCGAATTTTCTTGTCTTTCTTGTTCTTTTGCAACATTTGATATGCTTCAACGAGGTGCTTGGCGGTGCGACATGTACGACTCCAATGACCATCGCACCCACACCTGTGACAAGTTTGTTGTGTTTTTGGAGTTTGCTGAGATGTACTTGCTTCTTGTGGATGCGATGTCTTATGAAATCCTTTTCCATGACTTTGGAATCTAGCAACATGATTGTATCCACGACCTCGACCTCGACCTCGACCTCCTCTATGGGACCAACCTCGTCCACCACGTTGGGACCAATTCGCTTTTCCTCGGCCTCTCCCTCGACCACCTCTATAAGTGGTAGCATGTGCTTCAGGCACTGCTTGTGAACCAACTGGTCTTGCATTGTGGTTTCTCATCAAAAGCTGATTATGCTTCTCTGCTACAAGTAAAGCAGAAATGAGTTCATGTCACGACCGGTCCTAATTAAGGATAATTAAGCCGGGGAAACCGTGACTAATGGAGGGAGATTAGAAACGGGGTAGAAAGGGAATAATTAAACAAAGAAGAATCACATTTCATAATTTAACAAAAGGAATATTTATAATATAACAGAAGTTTAGTCGTATAGACTCAAATAACTAGTAAGTTCAGATATCTCTGACTTAGCCAAATAAACATAAAACTTCTGAGTACGCAGCGGAATATGATTCTGATTACATGTATGAAGACATGTAACCCTAGAGTTCATTAATACATAATAAGACAAAAGAATCCCGCTCGTCACTTCATCACCATCGGCAGCTGCTCAACCTGCACATTTAGAAATATATGCAGGGCTTGAGTACAAAAGTACTCAGTGGGCACGTATGCCTAAGTATAAAATACATGCTTCAAAACTGTAAATTGTCATGCCATAATTAAACAGTACAGCAAGGGAGTTTTTCGCTAAAAGGCCCAAGCTTACTAAATTCATTTGTGATTCTTAAAGTTCGACTGCAGTCTAAGTTCTCTTGTAATCTATCATATCTGGAACTTTGTGCCGGAGAGGTGGCCACCTCTCACGGTCACTTGACCGGCCAACCCGCTAGATGACTCACGGTCACTGGTGTACACTAGCCCTGGCAGGATAGCTATCAACTGCTCAAGACACGAATTCGATTACATGATAAAAGTCACATCAGATAGATATCATACCGAAATTTAAATATTTTATGGCAAGACAATATTTGAAATAACTTCAATTAATTTAGTCATGAAATAACTTGCTTGAACGTAACATTTAAACTCATTTGATATATATGAAAGTAATGCCCACCTGTTAGAAACTTTTTGTGGTACAGTAGCTCCTTGACTGATTATTAATCTCGTGCTTGACCTTTATTACGAGAATATAAATAAGATATTGCTCGAATAAAATCATCAAATGAGAATGTGTATTTAACTATGCATGATCCTTATGCATGAATTATTATTATGAAATAATAATCAGGGAATTTCTATTGTTAATCCAAGTTATTGGATTTAAACAAAAGCTAAGTCTCGTCTCATGAAGCCGGATAAAAATTAATCCGTTCTCTTAGGGTGTTCTAATTCGCCAATTAAATAAATCCATCCTTCGTGGTCGTTACTAAGATATAACTAATTCGGCTTATTCGCTGAATAATCTCATAAAATCTCTCGGCTTAATAAATAGGAATAGTAATGTTATAAGATTAAATAATTAAAAGGCTCAACATAAGGCAGCCTAATAATTAATTAAACAAATATGGGCCTGGATAGCTAAAATGAAAGGTCCAATTAAAAATAATTCATTGGGCTTAGTAATTAAATCATTCTTGGCCCAAATGATTAAATAATAAATAGTTGGGCTCAAATAAATAAATCATGTAAGGTCCAACTAAATAAAATTTCAGTCCATAATTTAAAATTAGCCCAAGAATAGAATGAATTATTCTGAGCTTAAAATTAAATAAAACTCAGCCCAGCTGAAATATAAATGAGATTAGAATAATAGCCCATCGTAAAATAAGCATCAGCCCAATCTTTAAAATAATTCAAGCCCAATAGAAATAATGGGAATGGCCATTTAAATAAAAGACTGGCCCAATTCGAATTTAAGTGAAAGCCCAATCAATTAAATTGGAAGCTCATTTCCTTTAGAATAAAACAAACCCAAGCTCAAATAATTCGGCCCAAATAATATAGATAAAGGCCCAATTTATGAATTATAAGGGGAGCCCAAAACAATTAAATTAGGGAAGGCCCAAACTTAAATAAAAGAAAGTCCAAATAATTAAAATTATGAGGCCCACATAAATAAATTAAACCAAGCCCAAACCCTTAAATTAATCAAACGAGGCCCAACGAAATAAATTAACCAAGGCCCATATAAATAAAATCAGAGGCCCAATTCATAATTAAAAATCGGCCCATATCAATAAATACAACAAGGCCCAATTGAATAAATAGGAGGCCCAAATTTCCGGCCCAAAAGAAAAATAAAGGCCCAATGAATTTCTCTCCCAACTCTCGGTTCTTTCTATCTTCAAGGACCGATCTCTCTCTCTAATTCCTCAAATCAGACGCCACCTATATCTCTCTCTCTCTCGATCAGCCCCCCAGCCGAGGAGTACGCCGCCTCCAACCGGCCTCAGCCGAGGCGCCTGCCGCCGCAGCTCTGGAGCCCGGCGAGGTCGACGCTTCGCCGCTTCTCCTCGTCAACGTCAATCCCTCAACGTCCTTCTTATTCTCTCCGAAACAGAGCTGTCACTCTCCCCTCCCAATTTAGAAATCGCCGCCGTCGCCGCTGCCCATGGAAGGACGGCGAACGGTCGCCGGTCGTTGCTCTGCCTGACTCGGACACTCCCTTCGGTTCTCCTTTCGGCTTCAACCGTTCTTCTCTCCCTCGAATCTATTGAAGGAACGAAGAAGCCCTAATTTCTGCCAGAGAAAGGATACCGCCTCCGCTGCGACTGGAGGACCGGCTTCGCCGCGCCGCCGGTCTTCAGCCCGCCGAGGGCGCCGATCCTCGGCTGCTCCCCCTCCCACCTCACTTCCTTTCCTTGAAGGTCGAGGGAAAAGAAAAGGGAAGAAACCCAAGTTCCTCAGTCAGAAATCGTCTCCGCCTGAAACTCCACTGCCGCGGCGCACCGAGCTGCTGCTGCTATTTTCTCCGGGGTCGAAGGTTTGAGCCTCGCCACGCTGCTGCTGGATTCGGGTAATGGGTACGCCGCCGCTGCTGCTACTCCAGAATCGGCGAGGGCCATCGCCGAGGTCGGGAGTCGTCTGCCTTTCACCGCTCGACGCCGTCGACGCTGCTGTTCCCGCGAGTTGCCGCCCAGATATCGTATCTCGGCTTGACTAAGCAGAGCAGCGCCCCTCATTTCTAAAAGCTAAGTCTCCATCTACTCTATTGTAAAGCTTGATTTTCCTTGTTGTGCTTAGTATGTTGAGTCCCTTAAGTTCTTACATACAAGTATAGTGATTGGTGTTCTGCCTTATAGAGTGTGAGATGTCTTTGTTCTATCCCCTGCTATTGTATTTTGATTCATGTTGCTACATGATGGGAGCTCTCATGGCTTTGGTTGTACAGTGGTAATATTTCAATGTATGAATCATACTACTTCCGTGAAATGCCATAATTCATGGGTTCGCATATGTGGTTTGCTATGAGCTCTATAGATATGAATACAACAGGAAAGTAACTGATGCTATTTCATATAGAGTATGTAACTTTGCTAAGTTTTTCAAGCTTATGGTCATCTATCATTTGAAACTGATATGATGCTGGTATGGATGTGGGTGCATTGAAGGAATGGAATAGTGTAAATACCTTGAATGTCTTGTTGAATGGCTGTTTCGTTGTTGGATTATATGCAGCAAAATGAACTGAAATAACCAAGTTGCTGTTCATAAATGTAGGTGGAATCCTGAGTGCATTAAAGAGAATTCAAAGAAGGCTTACCTCCTTGAAGTTTGGCAAGAAGAAGAGTACTTTACTCCCCTTGAAACTTGACGGACAGTGAATGAAGTAGGGAGTTTGTTGGCTGGGGTTGATACTAATAATTCATTGGTGAAGACTTGAGTGTAATGGTGGGGGAAAAAAAAAGAAAAACATAATGATAGTGGTGTATAGAAGTTGGGGAACAAAGTTTAATGGAAAGAAAAAGAGAAGAAAAAGAAAGGAAAAAAAAAAGTAGAGGAGAATTATTGATGTATTTTCTCTGACTCGGTGATTCTGTAACTGTAAAGTGAATCACGTGCTCATATTTGCTTGTACTGTTTATTTAAATAAATCCCGATTTCGACATGTGATATCTTACTAAAAACGATAAGTTATAAAATGAATCTAAATTAAATCCGTAGATTTAATTCGTTCATTGATCTGATATCTAAATTAAATCCGCAGATTTAATTAACTCACGAGTCTGAAATAATCCACAACTTGAGTAAGAATAAAATCTAATTCCATCTCGCTTAAATAAATAACGTGACTTTGCTAAGTCAGTTATAACTCTGAAATAATATCATTGACTGCTTTAACAATATAAATTCAGGATCATAAGCTGAATTCATATCAGAATAATATCCATTTTCATTCACTGATGAACAGAAATACACACTCATTACTGGATTTAAAATATATAAAAGAGCGGGTCACTACATACTACCCCTCTTAACAAAAATTTCGTCCCGAAATTTGCATAATTCTTCTAAAACAGTTCGGGGTATTTATCCTTCATTTTGTCTTCAAGCTCCCACGTGGCTTCCTCTTGTCCGTGGTGTCTCCATAAGACTTTCACTGATGTGATTGCCTTATTCCTGAGTTGTTGTACTTTTCGATCTAGAATGGCCTCTGGTCTCTCTTCATAACTCAAGTCTGGGCAAAGGATCATCTCTTCTTGGTGGATTATGTGCTTTGGATCGAAAACGTATTTTCTGAGTTGTGATACGTGGAAAACATTGTGAACGTTTCCAAAACTTGGCGGTAATGCCAACCTATAGGCTACTGGGCCTATTCTTTCCAAAATCTCATAAGGTCCTACGAATCGGGGCCTAAGTTTTCCCTTGACACCAAACCTAGTTATCCCCTTGGTAGGAGATACCTTTAGGAAGACCTTGTCTCCTATTTCAAACTGTAATTCGGTTCGGCGTGCATCAGCGTAAGATTTCTGTCTATCTTGCGCCTCCTTTATTCGCCCTCTGATTTGGCGGACTATCTCAACCATCTCATTTACCATGTCTGGTCCTAAAACTTTTCTCTCACCCACTTCATCCCAATAAAGTGGTGATCTACATTTTCTTCCATACAATGCCTCATATGGTGCCATATCGATAGTCGCCTGGTAACTGTTATTATAGGCAAATTCAATCAACGGCAGCACTACTTCCCAACTTCCACCTCTATCTAACACCACTGTTCTCAACATATCTTCGAGGGTCTGAATTGTCCTTTCAGACTGCCCATCTGTCTGCGGGTGGAAGGCGGTGCTGAAATTTAACCTCGTGCCTAACTCCTTTTGTAAGCTCATCCAAAATCTAGAAGTAAATTTTGAGTCTCGGTCTGAAGTGATCGACACTGGTACACCGTGTAAGCGTACAATCTCTCGAACATATAACTGAGCTAGCTTGTCTGATCCATGTGTGATCGGTATTGGTATAAAATGAGCACATTTTGTGAGTCGATCCACTATTACCCAAATGGCAGTGTTTCCTTTCTTTGTTTTGGGCAAACTGGTCACAAAATCCATTGCTATGTGCTCCCACTTCCATTCTGGAATTTCCAACGGTTGTAATTTTCCATATGGCCTTTGATGTAAGGCCTTCACCTGTTGGCATGCTAGGCATTTTTCCACAAATGACGCTATGTCTCTCTTCATTCCTTCCCACCAAAAGTGTTTCTTTAGGTCCTGATACATCTTAGTACTGCCTGGGTGGGCAGTATAAGGGGTATCGTGAGCCTCACTCATGATTTTATCCTTAAGCTCATCATCGTGGGGGATGCATATTCTTCCTTCAAAGAGGATAACATTATCTGATGCTTCTTGATAATTCTTGACGCCTCCTTTTCTTACTGCTTCCCGTAGTTTTTCCATCTTCCCGTCTTTTCTTTGTGCTTCTACGATCATCTTCCTCAAGTTAGGTACTGTTGCCACAACGCTTGCTATCGTCCCTGGTGGTTTAACCACTTCTATGCCCATTTTGCTAAATTCCCTTATGAGCACCGTCTCTCGAGTGATGAGAGCTCCCAATTTAGATTGGGTCTTACGACTCAATGCATCAGCCACTACGTTGGCCTTGCCTGGGTGGTAGTTAATACCGCAGTCATAGTCTTTCACTAGTTCGAGCCATCTCCTCTGTCTCATGTTGAGGTCCTTTTGCTCGAAAAAGTATTTCAGGCTTTTATGATCTGTGAATATTTCACACCTAACTCCATATAGGTGGTGCCTCCAAATCTTCAGCGCATGCACCACTGCAGCTAACTCCAGATCATGAGTCGGGTAATTCAGTTCATGTGGCCTAAGCTGTCGTGACGCATATGCTATCACTCTTCCTTCTTGCATCAGCACGCAACCAAGTCCATTTTTGGACGCGTCTGTGTAGATCATGTATTCCTTATCAGCTGTTGGGACGGCTAACACTGGTGCCGTAGTTAACTTCTCCTTAAGTTCTTGGAAGCTCTTCTCGCACTCCTCTGTCCAAGAAAATTTTATTCCCTTCCTGAGTAGTTGCGTCATTGGCCTTGCAATTTTGGAAAATCCTTCCATAAACCTCCTATAGTAACCTGCCAATCCTAAGAAACTTCTTATCTCATTAGGGTTAGTAGGCGATTTCCATTCGCGCACTGCTTGCACTTTTTCAGGGTCCACTTTAATCCCTTCTGATGATACAATATGTCCTAAAAACGTGACTTCGCTGAGCCAAAACTCACACTTGCTGAATTTGGCATAAAGGCGCTCTGTCCTCAACGTTTCTAGAACAATTCTCAGATGTTCCTCATGGTCTTTATCGTTCTTCGAGTAGATCAGGATGTCATCTATGAATACCAAGACAAATTTGTCTAAATACGGATGGAACACTCGATTCATGAGGTCCATGAACACGGCTGGCGCATTAGTTAGCCCGAATGGCACAACTACAAATTCGTAGTGGCCATACCTAGTTCGAAATGCCGTCTTAGGTACGTCTTCTGGTCGAATTTTCAGCTGGTGATAACCAGACCGCAAATCAATCTTCGAGAACACGCTTGCTCCCTTGAGCTGGTCGAAGAGGTCATCTATCCTTGGTAAAGGATATTTGTTCTTCAGTGTCACTTTGTTCAGTTCCCTATAGTCTATGCACATTCTCAATGTGCCATCCTTTTTCTTCACAAAAAGTACAGGTGCACCCCAAGGTGATACACTTGGCCTAATGAATCCAAGTTCCAAAAGTTCTTGCAGTTGTATCTTGAGTTCTTCCAACTCTTTAGGAGCCATCCGGTATGGTGCCTTCGAAATGGGAGCTGCCCCGGGCTCCAAATCAATGGTAAACTCAATTGGTCTGTCCGGTGGTGGCCCTGGCAGAATCTCTGGAAATACATCTGAAAAGTCCCGTACAATTGCTACATCTTCTATACTCTTTTCAGTACCCAGTTCTCCGTGCAAATATACGAGGTAAGCTGGGTATCCCTTCTTCATCATTTTCGTTGCTTGTAGGGCGGAGATGATCATCTTTCTTCTTCCCATACTAATTCCGTGGAAATGTGACGGCTCCCTTCCTGGGGGTCGAAACGATATCCGTCTTTCGTTACAAAGGATGGTGGCATAGTTCTCGGCTAGCCAGTCCATTCCTAGGATTATGTCCACATCTCCCATTGGAATAACATACGAGTTGTTCACTACAATCTTGTGTGACCCTATGTTCAGTTCTAGGTTCAAGCACACATGATCTACTGTCGTCATCCCTCCTATAGGTGATGATATACTCAACTCTTGGTCAGCTCTTTCCATTTTAAGTTTTAATGTGTCAACACATGTACTTGAAATGAAAGTATGTGATGCGCCCGTATCAAATAGAAGTACAACAGGAGTATTGAGTAGCATGCCCATACCTGCCAGGTTTCCCTGGTTGTTCTCGGGCTGCTTCTGCCTCATAGCATAGGCTCTAGCATGACGAGGTTTTTCATGTTGTTTCTGTTGTCGCTGCTGTTGTTGGCGGGCCTGTTGCTGATATGGTTGTTGAGGTTGGGGTTGGTACTGTAGCTGTTGGTGCTGTTGTGGCTGCTGATACTGTGGTTGCTGCCTTGGGTATGATTGGGGCAAAGCTTGAATTGCTCGCAGAGGTGGAGCCTGGATAGGTGGGTTTGGCCTTGAACCCGTTCCATGTTGCTTATTCGGGCACCGGTTTGCATAGTGCCCCTTCTGGTTACAAATATAGCAACTATCACTGCCGGCCTTACAGATTCCCACATGATTTTTGTTACATTTGGGACAATGTGGGGCCCTCTGTTGGTCATTTCCCATCTGTTTCGGTGCACTCTGGCCTCCATAGCCCTGTGACTGGAAAACCCGTCCCTGCCATGGCCTCTTCTCACCTTGGTTCGGGTTACTGTTGTCCCATCTCCTCTTTCCTCTAAAATTTTGATTATGATTCTGATCATGTGAAGGTGCTGGCGTAGGTACAGTTGCAGGTCTTTCTCCTGGCATGGCTGCTTCAATGTCTAATGCTCGGCTGAGCGACTCAGTGTAAGACAATCCTCCGTGGCTTGCCAAAGCCATCCTAATTTCGTGCCTCAGACCGGCACAAAACTTTTCAGCCATCTTCTCATCTGTGTCAACTTGTTCCGGTGCATATCTAGACATATCGCAGAACATCCTGTCGTATTGAGTTACCGACATCTTCCCTTGTTTCAGATTGTAAAATTCAGCTTCCTTTTTCTTGCGGTAGCTCTTGGGTATATACTTGTCATATATACCGGCTTTGAATTGTTCCCAGGTCAGATTTTCTAACTGCTCTGCTGTCATTGTTTTCATCCTTGCTTCCCACCAGAAATCAGCTGACCCAGTCAACTGAAAGGACATACAAGTCAGGCGTTCTTGGTCGGTGCAACGCAGGAAGTTGAAAATGCGTTCAATAGCGCGAACCCAAGTTTCAGCTTCTGCCGGGTCTCCTGTCCCGTTGAAAGTAGGTGGGTTCTGTCGCAAAAATAATTCTTCAATCCGTCGTTCTGGCTGAACAGGTGGTTGAACTATTTCGGGTTCTGGTTCTGGCACTGTTTCTGGGTCTCTTCTTTCATTTCGGGGAATCCTGCCCCCTCCTCTTGGTCGTCCTCGTTTTGGCGGCATTCTATTAGGTCAAAACATAAGTTGTCAACGCATTAAAATGTAATAAGGACATACTATCATTTCTATAGTTACTCTTTAACTCATCGAGTTCTGCTCCTGTTAAAACTTAAGCGAACATATAAATAAAACATAGCGGAATGACTTGCCACGAAAGACCAATAAGGTCACCATATATAACATAGGGAAAATTGCCTCCATGAGGACTTTACATCATCATAAAAATCTAGGTTCAAAGATCTATGTAAGTACCACACATGATGAACTGGCTATCCAGCGAAGCCATTACAAAAAGTACTCAATCACAGAACGCCCCAAGGTTTCGCGTATCCGTACTAATACTAGTCAAAAGACTATGCCGGCATATGGCATACAAAGAGCATTAAAACAATCTATGTTTCTGGAATATTTAAATATCATCCTATTAGATATATATATATATATATAAACCGGTCTAAGAAGATCGGGTACAAGATCCCTGGGTCGGGGCATGGCTGTCTTCCTCTGGATCCTCTTCCGGATCTTCCTCTGGGTCTTCATCTGTTTCTCCGCCAGATGGGTGCGACTCACCCCCTCCTTCACCTGCTGCCTGGCCAATGATGGCTGAGCGAATCATCTTCAAGGTGACTCGAAGAGTTGGGCGGTCGTCCATGGCCGGGGCTTTTCCCCTATTGAGGAAATCCATGGTATCGGCTAAGACTCTGTCAACGTCGACCATAGCGGCTGCTATCTCTGCCTTGCTCAACTGCCTCGATGACAATGGTGGCTCACAGACTAATGGCATTGAACCCGTGCCAGGTGGAAAATCTCTGTAGGCTTGAGGCCTAGAGGGGCCTGCCTCAGCGTCGTGCCTCCTGGGTTGCCCTAAGATAGGGGCTGCTGGTGGAGTCGGCTCCGGAATTGGGTCCAGTAGTTCGTCGGGCGAAGGTACTCCGACTCGAGCAAGGTCTCCCGGACGTGTATACGGCCCTCGAGGAGCATTTCCCCAACGAGTGAATTGTGCCTGGATCTCAGCAGTAAATCCAGAGAAGTCATAATGCAAATCATAGGACCTGCCAGAACGAGTGATGTAGTGAGCGGAAATCATCCTCGCCCATCCCTGCCATTCTGATGGCAGCAAATCCATTAGCCGCTCCATTCCGTCATAGTCCGATATCCCATGGTCTCTTGCAGCGACCCAGTGTCGATGGAAGCCGGCCAAGAATTGGCCTAAGTCATCACCGTGGCATTGGCGATAAGTAAAATATGAGTTCCTGATAGCATCCGGACTAGCATCTCGACGCAACGGCCGTCGTCTGGTAAAGCGCATCCTTGCCATCTATACATGAAGGTCGCATAATCAAACTCACGAATATCAAAATAGGTGGCAAAAACAATAGGGTTCAAACATATCTATAATAGTAAGGTAATAATTCTACTTGAGGTCTCGAAATTCAAACCACGGTATTATAATCATAATAGCCTAACACTAGACTCGAATATAATTCGTGAAGTCTTAAATATGCTGCAACTAGTACTAACTAGGTTTTTGAAAAGAGATAACTCCGCTATGTTGCAGTTTCCAAACTATGTAGGGTATTCTTATTACTATGAAAAGTGTTCCCACCATACTCTGATTAAGGCAATAGTTGATTCGGTATCCGCCTCGCGTGAATAATCCGAACGAAGATCTATGCCCGTGTCACTATCTCGTGTGTGACACTTTTCTTTACTCCCCATTGTATTTTGTTTGTTGATTTCTCGTCTGGTTCACTAACTTTGTAACTTACTCATCGCCTCAATTTACAGAGAAAAGCAAAAATGTTCTTGCTAAATTCCTTCTATTGTTGTGTTCATAACAGTGATCATGCATCCTTAGCGCATCTAATTCATTGAGTAACATCTCCATAAAAAGGCATAAGTAAAATCAACATCTGCATCAAGGCGAAATATAAACTTCAACATTCAAAACTTTCTGTTGCATTCCTTTCTGTTGAGCATAGCGATGTGATGAAGTGCTGAGCTTTTGCCGACTGACTCTTTCATACTAGTGATCATACTAGAAAAATTTATTAACTCTAGGGTTCAGAGCAAATGAACTGCTCTGATACCACTCTGTCACGACCGGTCCTAATTAAGGATAATTAAGCCGGGAAAACCGTGACTAATGGAGGGAGATTAGAAACGGGGTAGAAAGGGAATAATTAAACAAAGAAGAATCACATTTCATAATTTAACAAAAGGAATATTTATAATATAACAGAAGTTTAGTCGTATAGACTCAAATAACTAGTAAGTTCAGATATCTCTGACTTAGCCAAATAAACATAAAACTTCTGAGTACGCAGCGGAATATGATTCTGATTACATGTATGAAGACATGTAACCCTAGAGTTCATTAATACATAATAAGACAAAAGAATCCCGCTCGTCACTTCATCACCATCGGCAGCTGCTCAACCTGCACATTTAGAAATATATGCAGGGCTTGAGTACAAAAGTACTCAGTGGGCACGTATGCCTAAGTATAAAATACATGCTTCAAAACTGTAAATTGTCATGCCATAATTAAACAGTACAGCAAGGGAGTTTTTCGCTAAAAGGCCCAAGCTTACTAAATTCATTTGTGATTCTTAAAGTTCGACTGCAGTCTAAGTTCTCTTGTAATCTATCATATCTGGAACTTTGTGCCGGAGAGGTGGCCACCTCTCACGGTCACTTGACCGGCCAACCCGCTAGATGACTCACGGTCACTGGTGTACACTAGCCCTGGCAGGATAGCTATCAACTGCTCAAGACACGAATTCGATTACATGATAAAAGTCACATCAGATAGATATCATACCGAAATTTAAATATTTTATGGCAAGACAATATTTGAAATAACTTCAATTAATTTAGTCATGAAATAACTTGCTTGAACGTAACATTTAAACTCATTTGATATATATGAAAGTAATGCCCACCTGTTAGAAACTTTTTGTGGTACAGTAGCTCCTTGACTGATTATTAATCTCGTGCTTGACCTTTATTACGAGAATATAAATAAGATATTGCTCGAATAAAATCATCAAATGAGAATGTGTATTTAACTATGCATGATCCTTATGCATGAATTATTATTATGAAATAATAATCAGGGAATTTCTATTGTTAATCCAAGTTATTGGATTTAAACAAAAGCTAAGTCTCGTCTCATGAAGCCGGATAAAAATTAATCCGTTCTCTTAGGGTGTTCTAATTCGCCAATTAAATAAATCCATCCTTCGTGGTCGTTACTAAGATATAACTAATTCGGCTTATTCGCTGAATAATCTCATAAAATCTCTCGGCTTAATAAATAGGAATAGTAATGTTATAAGATTAAATAATTAAAAGGCTCAACATAAGGCAGCCTAATAATTAATTAAACAAATATGGGCCTGGATAGCTAAAATGAAAGGTCCAATTAAAAATAATTCATTGGGCTTAGTAATTAAATCATTCTTGGCCCAAATGATTAAATAATAAATAGTTGGGCTCAAATAAATAAATCATGTAAGGTCCAACTAAATAAAATTTCAGTCCATAATTTAAAATTAGCCCAAGAATAGAATGAATTATTCTGAGCTTAAAATTAAATAAAACTCAGCCCAGCTGAAATATAAATGAGATTAGAATAATAGCCCATCGTAAAATAAGCATCAGCCCAATCTTTAAAATAATTCAAGCCCAATAGAAATAATGGGAATGGCCATTTAAATAAAAGACTGGCCCAATTCGAATTTAAGTGAAAGCCCAATCAATTAAATTGGAAGCTCATTTCCTTTAGAATAAAACAAACCCAAGCTCAAATAATTCGGCCCAAATAATATAGATAAAGGCCCAATTTATGAATTATAAGGGGAGCCCAAAACAATTAAATTAGGGAAGGCCCAAACTTAAATAAAAGAAAGTCCAAATAATTAAAATTATGAGGCCCACATAAATAAATTAAACCAAGCCCAAACCCTTAAATTAATCAAACGAGGCCCAACGAAATAAATTAACCAAGGCCCATATAAATAAAATCAGAGGCCCAATTCATAATTAAAAATCGGCCCATATCAATAAATACAACAAGGCCCAATTGAATAAATAGGAGGCCCAAATTTCCGGCCCAAAAGAAAAATAAAGGCCCAATGAATTTCTCTCCCAACTCTCGGTTCTTTCTATCTTCAAGGACCGATCTCTCTCTCTAATTCCTCAAATCAGACGCCACCTATATCTCTCTCTCTCTCGATCAGCCCCCCAGCCGAGGAGTACGCCGCCTCCAACCGGCCTCAGCCGAGGCGCCTGCCGCCGCAGCTCTGGAGCCCGGCGAGGTCGACGCTTCGCCGCTTCTCCTCGTCAACGTCAATCCCTCAACGTCCTTCTTATTCTCTCCGAAACAGAGCTGTCACTCTCCCCTCCCAATTTAGAAATCGCCGCCGTCGCCGCTGCCCATGGAAGGACGGCGAACGGTCGCCGGTCGTTGCTCTGCCTGACTCGGACACTCCCTTCGGTTCTCCTTTCGGCTTCAACCGTTCTTCTCTCCCTCGAATCTATTGAAGGAACGAAGAAGCCCTAATTTCTGCCAGAGAAAGGATACCGCCTCCGCTGCGACTGGAGGACCGGCTTCGCCGCGCCGCCGGTCTTCAGCCCGCCGAGGGCGCCGATCCTCGGCTGCTCCCCCTCCCACCTCACTTCCTTTCCTTGAAGGTCGAGGGAAAAGAAAAGGGAAGAAACCCAAGTTCCTCAGTCAGAAATCGTCTCCGCCTGAAACTCCACTGCCGCGGCGCACCGAGCTGCTGCTGCTATTTTCTCCGGGGTCGAAGGTTTGAGCCTCGCCACGCTGCTGCTGGATTCGGGTAATGGGTACGCCGCCGCTGCTGCTACTCCAGAATCGGCGAGGGCCATCGCCGAGGTCGGGAGTCGTCTGCCTTTCACCGCTCGACGCCGTCGACGCTGCTGTTCCCGCGAGTTGCCGCCCAGATATCGTATCTCGGCTTGACTAAGCAGAGCAGCGCCCCTCATTTCTAAAAGCTAAGTCTCCATCTACTCTATTGTAAAGCTTGATTTTCCTTGTTGTGCTTAGTATGTTGAGTCCCTTAAGTTCTTACATACAAGTATAGTGATTGGTGTTCTGCCTTATAGAGTGTGAGATGTCTTTGTTCTATCCCCTGCTATTGTATTTTGATTCATGTTGCTACATGATGGGAGCTCTCATGGCTTTGGTTGTACAGTGGTAATATTTCAATGTATGAATCATACTACTTCCGTGAAATGCCATAATTCATGGGTTCGCATATGTGGTTTGCTATGAGCTCTATAGATATGAATACAACAGGAAAGTAACTGATGCTATTTCATATAGAGTATGTAACTTTGCTAAGTTTTTCAAGCTTATGGTCATCTATCATTTGAAACTGATATGATGCTGGTATGGATGTGGGTGCATTGAAGGAATGGAATAGTGTAAATACCTTGAATGTCTTGTTGAATGGCTGTTTCGTTGTTGGATTATATGCAGCAAAATGAACTGAAATAACCAAGTTGCTGTTCATAAATGTAGGTGGAATCCTGAGTGCATTAAAGAGAATTCAAAGAAGGCTTACCTCCTTGAAGTTTGGCAAGAAGAAGAGTACTTTACTCCCCTTGAAACTTGACGGACAGTGAATGAAGTAGGGAGTTTGTTGGCTGGGGTTGATACTAATAATTCATTGGTGAAGACTTGAGTGTAATGGTGGGGGAAAAAAAAAGAAAAACATAATGATAGTGGTGTATAGAAGTTGGGGAACAAAGTTTAATGGAAAGAAAAAGAGAAGAAAAAGAAAGGAAAAAAAAAAGTAGAGGAGAATTATTGATGTATTTTCTCTGACTCGGTGATTCTGTAACTGTAAAGTGAATCACGTGCTCATATTTGCTTGTACTGTTTATTTAAATAAATCCCGATTTCGACATGTGATATCTTACTAAAAACGATAAGTTATAAAATGAATCTAAATTAAATCCGTAGATTTAATTCGTTCATTGATCTGATATCTAAATTAAATCCGCAGATTTAATTAACTCACGAGTCTGAAATAATCCACAACTTGAGTAAGAATAAAATCTAATTCCATCTCGCTTAAATAAATAACGTGACTTTGCTAAGTCAGTTATAACTCTGAAATAATATCATTGACTGCTTTAACAATATAAATTCAGGATCATAAGCTGAATTCATATCAGAATAATATCCATTTTCATTCACTGATGAACAGAAATACACACTCATTACTGGATTTAAAATATATAAAAGAGCGGGTCACTACAGTTCAGAATGCCTAGTATAATTCTTGGCTCTGTACTGCTGCTGGAGTACAAGGTTACTGGCATGAAAAGTAGATAGAGTCTTCTCTATCAAATCAATCTCTGTAACTTCTTGTTTACAGAGTTTCAGCTGTGACACAATACGGTGTAAGGTAGAATTGTACTCAATCACGGACTTGAAATCCTGAAAGCATAAATTCAGCCAATCATATTGTGCCTGAGGGAGAATAATAGCCTTTTGTTGATCAAAGCGATCCTTCAGGGATTGCCATAGGACAACAGGGTCCTTTTCAGTAAGGTACTCATTTTTTAAGTCCTTATTCAGATGATGACGCAAGAAAATCAAAGCTTTCGCCTTCTGGGCGGAGCTACATGAAGAATCTGGAACTATAGCGTCGCTCAGATCACATGAGGCGAGGTATATTTCAACATCCAAAGCCCAAGTCAAATAGTTACCACCATCAAGAGCAAGCTCGGTGAATTCTCTTTTGTTGATATCAGACATATTCAAACTATAACAAATAATGGAAAAACAATAAATAACAAACTATAAATAAACAATTATACACAATTATTTTTCCAACCAATTCATTTAATAAATAACAAACAATAAATATTATAGTTGGGAGACGATCCTTAAGACGTAATAATATCTATCCCGTAGGGAGAAGATCCTTAAGAAATTAATACGCCTATCCCAACATATTAAAAAATATCTTTGTTTATATTATATTAAAAAAAAATTATATAAACAGAATTTACCGATAAACTCAAATAATTAAAAAAAAATATAGTGAAACAGAAGGTCAGAGTTTTTCTCGTATCTTGGATATGGATTTAATTATATCCGTGTATATATCTAACAGTCTATACACAAGAATTTGATATAATATAGTGAAACAAAATTGTAGGTTCCTATCCTATACTGCTATTCTGCACGGAGCGAGGCATGAATCATTCATATGGGAACATGTATTGAATACATTGTATTGGTCAATGATGTCATGGGTCAGACTATAAATTGTGTTCATCACAAAAGCGAATGAGATTAGATCTTCAATTTTGTATTCATTCCGAAAAGTTACCGAAAATTATATACACACAATTGTGTATTCAAACTTTCGCAAAATTGTGCGTTAAAGTCAGAAGCGAAGAAAAAAAAAAATTCACCTTGCAAGAAAAATACGATTTTTTCTTATGGTCTATCTCCGTGTTCACTCAATTGGCTAGAGACTCGTGCTGATAACGTGTTGTAATATCCTCTTGAGCAAGTAATTCCAAAGTAAAAATAGAAGATTCAGGGAGAGAAGAGAAGGAGAGAAAGAAAGGAGAAAAACAGATTCTGTATTCTCGTAACTGTATTCATACCGTTCCATCATATATATATATATATATATATATATATATATGAATAAGTAATGTACAATAAATAATAAATAATATTATTTACAATACAAGGAACTTTTTTTTTTCTTTTTTGGCGGATAAATATAGTACTCCCTCCGTCCACGAAATGAGTACCCGTATTTCCTTTTTCGTCCGTCCACGAAATGAGTACTCATTTCCTTTCCTTTTTTAGCAAGTGTACCCCACATAATTAATACCCTTAATATTGCTCTTTATTTA
Organism: Salvia miltiorrhiza; assembly: GCF_028751815.1. NCBI lineage: Eukaryota > Viridiplantae > Streptophyta > Magnoliopsida > Lamiales > Lamiaceae > Salvia > Salvia miltiorrhiza. The sequence continues at coordinate 55,666,083 of NC_080393.1, forward strand.
TCATAGTTACCATTGTAGGTCCCACCTTAATTACAATTACTTAACCGACCTCAACTACAAAAATTAATCAACTACTCCTAATTACAACTAAGTTAAAAACCATTTCAGCCCTATTTAGTTTTGTCCGCTGAATTAAGAAACTCACCCAAATTCGAGTTCCTCTTTTTTAAGAACACAAACCCTAGCCGCCTCAAATCCAACTCCTTCGATACAGAGACTACCTCAGATCTACTCTCTTCCATGGACAATTTCGGTGTTGGTGGCGTCGCCGGTGATGGGATTCGAGTTCCAGTCGAATCTAACACGGTGGTGCCCCAAACTCCGACTTTCGTCCTTAATGGCTTCGCCGACGATGGGACTCGACTTCAGCCAATCGAATCTGACACGGTGGTGCCCGAAACTCCGAGTTTCGTCCTTGGTTGCTTTGTCGATGATGGGATTCGGGTTCAGGCAGTCGAATCTGAGACGATGGTGCCCGAAACTCCGAGTTTCGTTCTTGATGGCTTCGCCGATGATGGGATTCGAGTTCAGGCAGTCGAATCTGAGACGGTGGTGCCCGAAACTCCGAGTTTCGTTCTTGATGGCTTCGCCGATGATGGGATTCGAGTTCAGGCAGTCGAATCTGAGACGGTGCCTTCAGTTTAAGTGCCGATGATGGGATTCGGGTGCCGATGATGGGATTCATGTCTGTAATGTGAATCAGTTTAAGTGATTTTAATTTTAGTTATCTGTGCCTTCAATTTAATTCCAATCAAATTTAGATTTTGATCCACGTCAGATTGGTTTAATTAGTTGTCCTTTCAGTTTCTTAATTTAAATGCTTTATTTAATTAAATTTAAGTGCTTTATTTAATTAAACATTAAAGATAACATTAAAAGTGGGACCCTTATTCCACTAACACCACATTCAATACATTTCTTATAACCCGTGCCGTCCACAAATGGGTACTCATTTCGTGGACGGAAGGAGTATAAACTTTGGAAGAATTTTAATTTTAAATACGAATTTTAAAAAGTGTCAAAAAAAATACCACGGATATGTTAAACATTTTTTTTTTTGGTGGAGGGATTTGATTTGGAAAGTGTGCTGTATAAATTGAAAGAAATATTAAAAAAGTGAAAGTTTTTTTTTTTTTTTTTGTGACTACTCTAGAGAAAGCACATTTTCAAAACTTTAATAGAACATATTTAATTAAATATCATTTGTAGCCTCATAGACTTGAGTATTTAGGACACATGCCAAAAACAAAGATATTATATAAGTCAATATTGCAAAGATAATTTGTCTTAAAAGCTAACAATGAAGCATAATTCAATTTGTAAAACTCTTCTCCTTTAATATTAGGTTGGCGATTCACGTGAAAGATAAATGAAGAATCATTGTTTAATTCACATTTGTAAGATAAATATTCATCCAGAAAAGTTTGTGTAACGAGCTTGGACTTAACAATTTTCAAATAAGTGAGAATTACTTTTTAAATACCAAATCATAAAATTAAAGTAAGTTATATAGCCTCTTTACAGTATATAACATCATATATATCTTCTACGTCGGCAAAATTCAGTCTCACGCCAAATCCAATTTTATCTTAATTGACTTTTATGGGAATTTCCAAAAATTATGAAAGTTCAATTCATGTATTTAGAACAAACTTTTATTTATTTTGGGAAAAAACAAAAATAGTGTAAAGTTTATGGCTTTATAACAAATTAACCCTAATTACTATCATTTGTAGCCTCGTAGACTTGAGGCTTAAGAACAAATTAACCCTAAAACAAAACATGTGGATATTTAACCCAACCAAGTGGCTTAAGAACTCGAGGAGCATCTTCAGGAGCAAAGCTTTGAATCCTGCATTTCTGAGCTCTCAAGTCGACGTTGGGCAGCGCCTTCCTCCACTCGCCCGTCTCTGCCTTCATCTCCCAAACCTCCCACGACAGATCCCCACACGCAACCAGGAGCGACACACACCTCCCAGTCGACAGATAATAATAGTCGCGATCATGGTGCTCGTAAGGGGCTTTACTCAGTGTAATGATCTCCGTCTCCACATCCATCGTAAGGCAGTATCTCCACCATCCCCAGTGTACGAAACCTTCACTAGTCAAGGGAGTCTGCTGGAGGAGACTTCGCCTGAGAAATTCGGGTAAGTGGTGAATCCAACAGTGAGCACGTCGAGATGGAAGTCCTCTCGTGCTTGTGGTTCATAGTGGCGAACAAAGGCTGGTCGAATCACTTTATAAGCCAAGGAGGCTGCAGAGTATGCAAAACCATACAGGAGCAGGCCACAGGCAACAAAGCCTGTAGGCAATGGTGGGAGGTGGAATGACTGCTTCGTTGCAGGATTCACAATCACAAGACGAGGGAAGTTACCTTCCAACTCCAGACCGTTGCAGGTAGCAAGAACTCCCAATTCGGAGATGTGATTTAGCTCAGATGTGTGGATTCCACCATCAGCGTCAGCTGTTACATAAAGCGGCAGAGTATTATTATGATTTAGGGGTGATAGGAGGAGTCCATAGGTAGCACCGTGCATCTGCGCGTTGATGAAGGCATGAGAATGGATAATGTGGCACCACCGCCGGCACACGAGCCTCGCTCTCTCGTAGAGATGATCGGCCGGCAAACGGAGGAGGATTTCAAACAATAGCTCTGTGTGGAGGGATTCTATGTTTGTTGGCCTCTCCTTTCTAATGCATATCATCTGCTTATTGAATACAGATATTGCCATAAATATGTCTCATCTACTAATCAATCGACTAACCAATTCACTAATTTGTATACAACTGCTTTATCTGCCCAAAACTTAAATGCTGAGAATAAGACAACCATATGCATATCAATGTCTTTTTATACTAATCTCTAACCTAAATTTCAAATACAAAATCTTTACTTATAAATACATACGCATTAGGAATTTCAGCTCTAACCTAATTTTGAAAGACATCCATCTGCATATCAAAAGGGGAAAATATGAGGGAGAATGCTTACCGATTCTCTACTAAGAATGTGGGAATGAGGATCCGAAACGCTGCCGTCGGTGCAGCAGCGGCGCACCGACGGAGGCGGCGGCTTGCGGGAGGCTAGTTTCGGACGAAGCATTTCAACTTTTCTATTTTCTGTAAACTGTGTACAACGCCGCGGCGGCGGCGGAGGCGGAGTAAATGAATTACAAGCGGTGGGCCCAAATAAATACAAAGGGAACTTTTTTTGTTTTTTAAAAAAAAAAAAAAATTGGCGGATAAATATATAAACTTTGGAAGAATTTTAAATTTTAATACGAATTTTAAAAAGTGTCAAAAAATACATTAACTTATTGATCAGAATAATTTTAACACAAATCTTTTGGTGGTCAAATTAATGCTGAGTTCGATGAATTCTGAAATTTGAATAAATTAACTCTGAAATTTTATTGGAAATTAACGATATGAATTTAAACTCAAACACAACTCTAAAATTTTCATCTTTCGAATAACCTTAACAACAAATAGAACGAAATTTGATACATTTCATACTGGGCAACAATAGTAGTCTCGTCTAGGATTCGCAATTGACCTCAACATCAACATCTCAATTTGATAGTTTCATGTCGTAGTCTACGTAGGAATCGACTCGAGGACGAATTTAATAAGAACCTCCTTACCCCCGGTAGAGAACATCTTGTGATCCCACCCACTGAACTTTTTATAAATCTTATCCCTGAGATACTCAAACTATAACTTCTTCTTTGGTAAAATAAACGTGGAAAGACTCAAATAAATTGTATGGCCCTGAGTTTTCTTAATACCGAGCATTCGTCATATCAATATCGAACTTTATAAACAGGCTATATAACTAGTCTTTTTTATGCTCTGTTATTTGAAAAGATGGGGCTCTTCAAATAATGTGTCTCCAATATCATATAAACAAGCAAATCGAGTTTAGATAACCTTTTAATCGAAGATAAAATTTATTCAATAGTCGAGTTTAGATAAACATGCACCAAGAGAACTTAATGTAATGAACTCCACTTAAAAATTACTACTCCCTCCGTCCGCCAAAAGTATTCCACTTTGGCCGGGCACGGAGTTTAATAAAATGTGTGATGATGTTGATGTAGTGGAGAAAGGGTCCCACCACTTTATGAGATGTGTGGTTGAGATTGAATTTGAGGTGGGTTTTTTGTAAATAAAGAGTGTTTGTAAGGATAAAATATAAAGGTGGATGGTGGGACCATGGCTTAAAAAGGAAAGTGGAATACTTTTTGCGGACGCCAAATATAGTAATTGTGGAATACTTTTGGCGGACGGAGGGAGTAGTTTTTATCACAAACAAAAAAATCATTGTTTAATCTCACTTATTTTTCCAATAACAGTAGAGGCACACTTAGGTGCGCGATTAAGAATCTGGGCGCTCACAGTGAGTGCGGTCTTCGGCCCGACCCGACCTGACCCAGATCTGGATCCAACTTATATATTTTAAAAAAAATACAATGGATATGTTAAACATTTTTTTTTGGTGGAGGGATTTGATTTGGAAAGTGTGTTGTATAAATTGAAAGAAACATTGAAAAAAGTGGAAGTTTTTTCTTTTGTGACTACTCTAGAGAAAGCACATTTTCAAAACTTTAATAAAACATTATTTAATTGCAATATCATTTGTAGCCTCATAGACTTGAGGATTTAGGACACATGCCAAAAATAAAGATAATATACAAGTCCATATTGCAAAGATAATTTGTCTTAAAAGTTAACAATGAAGCACAATTCAATTTGTAGACTCTTCTCCTTTAATATTAGGTTGACGATTCAACTCATCGTGATAGATAAATGAAGAATCATTGTTGATCTAGTTTAATTCACATTTGTGAAGATAAATATTCATTCAGAAAAGTTTGTGTAAATGAGCTTGGACTTAACAATCTTCAAATAAGTAGAATTAATTTTTAAATACCAAATCATAAAATTAATAAGTTATATAGCCTCTTTATAAAAAGAGAAATATTTTTTTAAATGCTGAAAAACCAACAAAAATTCACTTTAAATTGCCCCAAAAAAATAACTCAAACTATCAAATAAACAACAAATATAAATACCAAAGTCCGGTCTATAATTTAAGAAGAATGTTATAAATAATAATCTTTCTGCATAATATATATATATAAACTCTTTTTAACTTAAACCAAATATAAACAATAATAACGATGCTAATACTCTTTTAACTGAGTCATATCATATTATTCTTATGCGGAAAAGCTTGATAACCACTAGTATAGGATTGTGGTAACACGAATTTAGAAAAATTCAATAAAATAAACTAATTTTAGTTCTCATTCAAATTAACTTTGTTAAATTCTAGAAACTGTCTCCTCTTTCAAAATAAATTGCACAAAAACACACTTTCAAATTTATGTGTACAAATTAAAAAGTATAGTTTTGAATTTGCATGTAAAATTTTAATCAATTACCTTGGTGAACATATTTTTTTATATTTATAATAGTTATAAAACCCATGCCCTCGTCAAAAATGGTATCAGAGTGAGTTTTTATTGAGAACTTATAAAATATTTAATATATTTAGTAATTAACCCTGTGTGGAAAGAGACTCTAGCCTGGTGGCGAATGCAGCTAGGAACATGGGGGTGCAGCTGCATCCCCAAAAAAATAAAAATAAAAATTAATAGTATTAATATTCATATATAAATTATTTTAGATTTAGTTTTTGCACCCCCCATTAAAAGTTTTAATCCAAAATAAAAGAGAAATTCAGTTTTTAAAATCCTAAATTCCATTGGTCCAACTAAAAAGAGAGCTCATCATCTTTTTCTTTTTCATTCTTTTGATCAAGTCCATCATTTAATCAATCAATTACCTCAATTCTTAATTAAACAAAAAAGTTGCAAGTACACATTTTGCATTTGGAATGCAGAGTTATTACTATTATATTTGTATTTTAGTAAAAAAAATGTCTAAAATGTATTGAAGGCCTAAAAAAAAATTCTCGCCCGTAAAAGTTCAGCTCCCTCAAAAAAATCCTAGCTCCACCAGTGTTTATAAGATTATTTTTTGCACCCCCAATTTAAAAATTCTGGATCCGCCACTGCTCTAGCCTCGGTGCAAGAATATAGCTACAAGCTTTGGCAGCATCCAGATTTCCTATACTATTCGCAACTGTTCTATTGAGTTATTGAGAATTATGATACCTCATAGTTAGATCCATCATACTTTTATGCATTTTTTTTAAGAAGAAAATGTTTCATCTTCTAAAAAAATAAACTAATTTTCATTGTTAATAATTAGTAATTTTACTTTCAATTTTTGAATTGACTCAAATTCAACATTAAAAATTAACTAAAAAAGAAAAAAAAGGATAAAAATAAAATAAATGTGGCAAATCAATATGCTAAGCAATTAGTAAGGATAATTGGATACTTTAAACAATGTATTACTATATTTTTTCTTCTATTTCCCTTGGATCCGTCAGTACTCTCAATACTAATTACAACATATTTTCATCACTCTTAATATATTCAACAACTTTTTCTCACACTGAACAATTTTTTTCTTAAAATTTTGTGTCACTTTCTCGTAAGAAGTTCTTTCGTGGACAGGGAGAGTAAATGATAATGTTTTTGCATGATATATAAATTCTTTTAACTTAAACCAAATATAAACAATAACACTAACAATAATACTCTTTTAACAGAGCCATATCAGAGTATTCTTATGCGAAAAAGCCATAAAACAGCTAGCTATAACATATGGTCGTGGTAGCTCTATGGAGTGGAGTTGATGCGTTTCAAGATTGTAGAAAATGCAATGCTCCCATTGTCTCGAATAATAATATTCGTCAAAATAGAAGGCCAAAACATGTGGATATTTAACCCAACCAAGTGGCTCAAGAACTGCATCATCTTCAGGAGCTAACTGTTGAATCCTGCATTTCTCAGCTCTCAAATCGACGTTGGGCAGCGCCTTCCTCCACTCGCCCGTCCCTGCCTTCATCTCCCAAACCTCCCACGACAGATCCCCACACGCAACCAGGAGCGACACACACCACCCAGTCGACAGATAATAATAGTCGCGTTCTTTGTACTGATAAGGGGCTTCACTCAGCGTAATGATCTCCGTCTCCACATCCATCGTCGCGCAGCACTTCCCCCATCCCCAGTGCAAGAAACCTTCACTAGTCAACGGAGTCTTGGCAAGGAGACGTCGCCTGACATGGTCGGGAAGGTGGTGAACCTCGACTTGCCTCCAGGATTCATCAACTCCAACAGTGAGCACGTCGAGACCGTAATCCTCTTGTGCGTGTGGTTCATAGTGGCGAACAGAAGCTTGTCGAATCACTTTATACGCCAAGGAAGCTGCAGAGTATGCAAAACCATACTGGAGGTCATAGGCTACGCCTGTAGGCAATGGTGGGAGGTGGAATGACTGCTTCGTTGCAGGATTCACAATCACAAGACGACGGAAGTGGTGACCTTCGTCTTCCAACCCCAGCACCAAACCATTGCAGGTAGCAAGAACTTCCATTTCGGAGAGGTAAGTTAGCTCAGATGTGTGGATTCCCCCGTCTGCGGTGGCTGTTACATAAAGTGGCAGAGTATTATCATCTAGGGGTGATAGGAGTCCATAGGTAGCACCGTGCATCTGCGCGTTGATGAAGGCATGAGAATGGATAATGTGGCACCACCACCGGCACACGAGCCTCGCTCTCTCGTAGAGATGATCAGCCGGCAAACGGAGGAGGATTTCGAACAATAGCTCTTTGGGGAGGGACTCTATGTTTGTTGGCATCCCCTTTTTACCCCTCCGGGAATAATAAGCCCGACTTCTAATTTTCATCTGCTTATTGAATACAGATATTGCCATAAAAATGTCTCATCTACATCTACTAATCAATCGACTAACCAATTCACTAATTTGTATAAATGTGTTTTATCTGTCCAAAACTTAAATGCAGAGAATAAGACAGCCATATGCATATCAATGTCTTTTTTTACTAATCTCTAACCTAAATTTCAAATAAAAAAACCTTTTCTTATGAAATGTATACGCATAATTAAGGAATTTGAGGTGTAACCTAATTTTGAAATATAAGGGAGAGTGCTTACCGAATCTCTACTAAGAATGTCGGAATGGGGATCCGAAACGCTGCCGTCGGTGCAGAAACGCCGTGGAGGTGGCGGCTTGCGGGAGGCTAGTTTCGGACGAAGCATTTCAACTTTTCGATTTCCGGTGAATTGTGTGTAGAACGCGGCGGCGGAGTAAATGAATTACAAGCGGTGGGTCGGTGGGTCCAAATAAATGCAGCAGGTTTCCGCCCAAATCCAAATAAATACAAGCGAACTTTTTTTTTTTTAATCGGCGGATAAATATATAAACTTTGGAAGAATTTTAACTTTTAATACGAATTTTAAAAGTGTCAAAAAAACACATTAACTTATTTATCAGAATAATTTTAACACAATTTTTTTGGTGATCAAATTAATGCTAACTTTAATGAATTAATTCTGAAATTTGAATAAATTAACTCTAAAATTTTAATTGAATTAAATCCAAACACAACTCTAAAATTTTCATTTTTAGAATAACAATAGCAGGAAATAGAACGAAATTTGCATATCTTTCATATTGGGCAACAATTGTAGGTCTAGGATTCGCAATTGACCTCAACATCAACATCTCAATTTGATAGCTACGTCAAGCCAAAGAACACCTGGCGGTGGAGGGTGTGGGTGCTTGAACCTTCCTTGGGGAGCATTCTCAAACTATAACTTCTTCTTTGGTAAAATTAATGTGAAAAGACCCAAATACATTGCATCGTGTAGTCCTAAGTTTCCTTGATACCGAGTAACCCAGTCGCCATATCAATATCAGACTTTTAGTAACCCAGGCTATATAACTGGTCTTTTTTATGCTTTGGTATTTGAAAAGATGAAGCCCTTCAAAGTTTAAATAATGTGTCTCCAATATTATATAAACAAGCAAATCGAGTGTAGATAACCTTTAGTTGAAGCTAAAATTTATTCAAATCGTATTTATGAAGATAAACATGCACCAAGAAAACTTTATATAATGAACTCGACTTAAAAATTACTCTGTGCCAAAAAGAATGTGGTCAATTTTAATGGGACAGAGGGAGTACTAATTTTTATCGCAAGCAAAAAAGCCCCCAATTTTTATGGTCTATTGAATAAAATTCTAATAAACTCTCAAATAGTGTAATTTCGAAACGTATATGATATAGTTGAATTTTCTGAGACACAATCATCCTGTGTGTGAACAGTGAGGTCCCGGGTTCAAACCCCACTGCTCCCCTCCCCAACTCCCCAAGTAAAAAAAAATAAAAAAAACAAACCGACTCGTATAAATTACCAATTCCAGCAAGTAAAAAAATCATTGCTTAATCTCACTTATTTTTCCAATGACAGTATCTCATTAAGTAATTTAAAAAGTACAAGTGATTACACTTTAAAAGAAAAGGAATAGCAAAAAATATCAAAACAACCAAAATCCCACCCCCAAAATGTAGGAATCATTATTATTAGGGTTATTAATAAAAAATATATAGCATGAACTTATCTAGTTTCCTTCCACAGTTGCACTGTTGTCCACACTTTTTCTCCAAAATCATCTATGTTCATTGTTCTGATCTCACCACGCATTTAAGCACAACAACAGATGGGTCTACATAGCATATAGTAGCACTAAGTGTAATTTGAATAATGTATTGTACAAAGAAATTACTTGTTTGCCTAAACTCAGATTTTGTAGCAGATATTTTTGGCGTGATTGGTATATGTGGTAGTGTATATGAGTTATTGCAAAAATGACTTTGCCTTACTTTCGAGCTTGTATTACATAATTTCATTCAAAATATTCTCATACAAAATATACACTGATCTGTAATCGAATAGCAATGTGTTTGTTATAGGTGTCCATTCAAAAGTGATATAAATATTGTATCTCCTTCAATACTACTACTCTTTTCACTAAAATAAAATATTCGGACAACATGAGCTCATCATGTTTCTTGAAGAAATAAACATCATAAAATATTTTTTTCGATGCTGAAAAACAACGGAAATTCCCTTTGATAATTTGAATAATGTATTGTACAAAGAAATTACTCCACTTGTTCGAGTGATTAGTTTTGCTAAATCTACAATCTAACTAGCTTAGAATAGAGTCCATCCATCTTGATAATATAACAGATGCTGTTTCTGCATTCCTAATATTATTATTTGTAGTGATTAATTTTTTAATATGCAGATGGTCGGGGACAAAAACTCTAGAAGTCGGCCTTATTATTTGAGGAGGTGTAAAAGGGTAGAATCCCTCCCCAGCGAGCTCTTATCCGACTTCCTCGTGCGTCTGCCAGCGGATCGTCTCTACGACAGAGTAAGGCTTGTGTGCCGCAGGTGGTACCACATTATCCATTCTTATGATTTTGTCAACACACAAATTCAGCAATATCATCTTGTTGGATGAATGCAGATCCTGGGTTCGAATCCTGAAGGGAGCAATTTTTTTTATTTTTTTTAGTGCATTAATTTTAACAGCGAATGCATTAATTTTTACAGTGAATGCATTAGATTTTATGGTTCTCACATTCTCACAAATAATGTAGTTCTCTTTAGAACCACATAGGGAGAGGTTCAGGAAAGAACCATAAATAAAAAAAGAACGGAGAACCATTTTCAGCCATTCGATCATCTAGATCTACGGTGGATGCATCATCTTGTTGGATGAATGCAGATCCTGGGTTCGAATTCTGAATGGAGCATTTTTTTTATTTTTTTGAGTGCATTAATTTTAACAGCGAATGCATTAATTTTTACAGTGAATGCATTAGATTTGATGGTTCTCACGTTCTCACAAATAATGTAGTTCTCTCTAGAACCACACCCTCTTATCCGACTTCCTCGTGCGTCGTCTGCCAGCGGATCATCTCTACGACAGAGTAAGGCTTGTGTGCCGCAGCTGGTACCACATTATCCATTCTTATGATTTTGTCGACGCACAAATTCAGAATTCTACATATGGACTTCTTCTCTGCTGAAGTGAAGTGTGGGGCGGTTATCATCCAATTCTCATCACTGCAACGCAAGGCGGCCGGATTGAGACATCCGAGTTCACTTACTTAGACAGAGGCAGATTACTAAACAGTTGCAATGGCTTGTGCTTAGAGGTACACGACATTCTTAGATATCCATACATTATAAATCCTGCAACAAAGCAATCATTCATGATCCCTACAATACCTAAAGCTCTACCACATGCTAGTCGATTTGGTATGGCATTTGCTCCACGTTCCATCAAGTATAAATTGACTACATTGTATCGGAGGTTCCAGCAGCAGCATCTCGATCGCCATACTGACTTTTGGAGTCGATAAGTCTTGGAGAGATATTGTTGCGCTTGACAGCTTTCGTGAAAGGGATCAAGTGTTGAATATTTTGTCTAGTACTCCGTTGGTTACAGAAGGTTTCATACATTGGACGTGTGAGTATCGGGGAATCGTTTTGACAATGGATATTGAGGCTAAGATCCTTACAAAGAGTATAATCCCTTCTTTTTCTTTGACGGATCATAACTTGTATTATCTGTCAACGGGGAGGTTCGTATCAGTGTTGATTAGCAATGTTGATTTGATGTGGTATGTTTGGGGGATGAAATCAGAAAGTGGTGAATGGAGGAAGGAGCTAATTCCCGCCATTATATAGGTTGGGATCTCAAAAGCGGTGGCTTCAACAGTTTGCTTCAGCTCGTGTATATTATCAAGTCTTGGAGCCATTTGGTTGGGTTAAATACCCTGAGGTTCTGGCCTTTCGTTTTAGTGGTGGGAGTCGCACTTGTATTTTCTACGATCTTGTTACGCATGAAATCGACTCGATTGAATTGCCATACTCCGCTGCATACATCGGGTTTGTGTATAATAATAGCCGAGGCGGAGGTGGGCGGCAAAATCGATCAACGAGGGGGGTGAGGCGTCAGGTGTTGCGGTGGGTGAAGCGCCGGTGGGTGCGACAGTGGCTGCTGCGACGGACGGTGGGTGCGGCTGTTTGAAATTTCAGACTCACGAGATTAATGTAGGGCGTGAGAGAGCGGCGGGAGACAGTGGGAAACACGCTAACCCTAATTTGATTTTTCAGACTCACGACGCGCATTATCCTGTCGTCTATTGCATTAAAGACGACAGCCTTCTTCCCCTTGTCGTTTATTAGCGCCCTCACCATGCACATAGACGACATTGTGTCAAACGCGTCGTCTATGACCTGCGCTACGTCGTCTATTATATGAATAGACGACAGGCCGGTGGCGCGTCGCCCATGACTGCATATTATAGGCGACGCGGGCCATCTGTCGTCGTCTATTATATGAATAGACGACATTTTTTATCGTATGTCATGTAAATTCTCAGTTATAGACGACAGACAAGAGGAAACTTGTCGTCTATTGACATATAAATGACATTTTTCGTTGCGTGTCGTCTATAATGCGTCATCTATGACCACAATTCTTGTAGTGTATGGTTAAGTTAAGATGTAGAATGTTTATCATAGACCTAAATACCTAATGTGAACTTTTTTAGTTATATCGGGTTATTCTCTTAATCGGGCCGGGCCTTTTTTTTTTTTTTTTGAAAAGTCAAGAAAGATTTTATTAAAGCAAAAGGAGTACAAGAAGTACTCAAAACAGTTCACCATACACCAAGCATGAGAAACGACGACACCCACACAAAGTAGAACAACTAAGGGAAACAAGATCTAGCTAGGATCAAGGATCCAATCATGAAGAGAGAAACAAAAATCATTGCCTGCCGCAGTGGTCTCCTCAAACTGTATGATTAATCAAAGGGCCCAAATTTAACATCTAACTATCCCCATCAACACCAGAGCCTGCCACGTGTTATTTAGTTTTATTGAATGCAGGATTCACCAACTCCCCATAGAGTAGTGATTTTCGGACACTGCAGTGTCCGGGCACCGCATGAAAAACCGATTTTTTTAAGGTTTTTTGATTGAGCCGGTTTTTTGCTAATTTATGGTTTTACTAAAATATCATTTCCATAAATTTCTCAACTACTTTTAATCTTTTCCTAAATATATTTTATTTACATTTTTATTTTCTGTAAATTTCATTTTTTTTATTGCCATTTTTTTTTCGAAAAATTTCTTTTATTTTTAAATTGTTTTTTTATTTTTTTTATCATTTTTTTTATTTTTCTTTTAAAATATTCTTTCCTTAAATTTCTCAACTACTTTTAATCTTTTCCTAAATATATTTTATTTACATTTTTATTTTCTGTAAATTTCGTTTTTTTATTGCCATTTTTTTTTCGAAAAATATTTTTTATTTTTAAATTGTTTTATTATTTTTTATCGTATTTTTATTTTTCTTTTAAAATATTCTTTCCTTAAATTTCTCAACTACTTTTAAAATTTATATTTTTTTCGAAATTAATATTTTAGTTGTTTTAAGAGTAAATTTTTATTTTTTTCCAAAATTATGTTTTATTAATTTGTTTCCAGATTTTATTATTATTATTATTATTATTATTATTATTATTATTTTTATTTTTCGAAATAAATATTTTTTTTTCAAAATTTATTTTTTTCTGAAATTAATATTTTAATTGTTTTAAGAGTAAATTTGTTTTTTTTCCAAAATTATGTTTTATTAATTTGTTTCCACATTTTTTTATTATTATTATTTATTTTTCGAAATTAAATATTTTTTCGAAATTTATTTTTTTCCGAAATTAATATTTTAGTTGTTTTAAGAGTAAATTATTTTTTTTCCCAAAATTATGTTTTATTAATTTTTTTCCAAATATTTAGGGATTCTCTTAAAAATAATCATAGATTTGTTTCCAGATATTTTTATTATTATTAGTAATATTTATTTTTCGAAATTACATTTTTTTTTCGATTTTTTTTTTGAAATTAATATTTTAGTTGTGTTAAGAGTAAATTGTTTTTTTTCAAAATTATGTTTAATTAATTTGTTTCCATATATTTGGAGATTATATTAAAATAATCCTAGATTTGATTCCACTAATTTAGAGATTTTCATTCTCCAAAGATTAATCCTATATTTGATTCCAGTAATTTAGATATTCTCCTAAAATAATCCTAGATTATTTTCAAATATAATTTATTTTGTGAATGTTATGTTAATTTTTTTATTTTTACTAATTTAGAGATTCCTTTCAAAATAATTCTAAATTTGTTTTGATTTATATATTTTATTCGAGTATTTTTTAAAAAATAAGATATTGAAGATGATTTTAAAAAAAAAAACGAAATACAATAACAAAAAAAATAAATTGGAAGAAGTTTTTTTTTTAAAAAAAAACCGAAATAAAAGCAAAAGTTGCGAAATTTATGTTAATTATTTTTATTATTACTAATTTTAAAGATTCCCTTCAAAATAATCCTATATTTGTTTTCATTATATATATTTTTTTATTTTTTTTAAAAAAAAGAACATATGGAAGATTATTTTTTTAAAAAATGAAATATAATAATAAAAAAAGAACATTTGGAAGAAGATTTTTTTTAAAAAAAACCGAAATAAAAAGAAAAAGGTGTGTTTGCGGGATTTTAACCTGAGACCTCAATAATATGTGAGTAATACTTTGCCAACTTGTCCGGTAGTGACAAACGCATTAGTTATGCGTTAGAAATAAACATAAAATGAATCATACTATGGGGCATCGATTGAAAAATTAAATAATATATATTTAGATTAAATATATTATAATAATTGGAATAAGACGAATAAAGTTTACTTAATTAATTGAAATAAATTAATGAACTTGAAAAAAAGAAATTGTGAATACGTTGGGATATTGGTCGGAAAAGTATATAACATATCATTGAAGATAATACATTGTAATATAGTATTGATGTCGATTTGATAATAAGATAATGAACTACTATAGTGTAAATAATGATGTCAAAATAATTATACTAAATGAAATAATGTTGAACTAATTGATTGAATGAAATTAGTGAAGTCAATAACTATATGACATATATATGAAGACAATGTATTATATTTTAGTATTAAACGCGATATAATTATAAGAAATAATTATACTCAACGTTCATCAATTTGAATTTATTAATTCAAATAAATTAGTGAAGTTGATAAAAATAAAAACTAAAACAATTAATCATACGATGGGATTTTGATCGGAAAAGTATGTAACATATACTTTATTTGATTATATTATAATAAAGTATTGTAATAGATATCACAATAACTAAATAAATCACTATTGTGTGATTAATGAAGACGAAATAAGTGTATTCAATGAAATAAAGTTGAATTATTTAGTGAATTTGAAAACAAAATGAAATAAATTGAATTGTATAAGATATATATGTAATGAAGGAAATTTTATTAAAAATGAAAGAATATATATGTTGGCCAATTAAATGAAGACATATATAATATTAAATATATTATAAATGAAGGAATACGTATGTGGGCAATATAAATGATGAAAATTATAAAATTAAATATTATATAAATGAAGGAATATTTATATTGTATAAACAATTGAAGTTGTTTTGCCAAAAATAAAATTGCCTATAATATATTATATTTTAAGTAATGTATATTTTTGTCAAAACAATTGAATATGTTTTAGCCTAAAAAACATAAAATTGCATAAAATATATTATAAATGAATAAATATATTACTCAATGGAATTATGTTGTGTAATTAAAAATCTTACTTAAACAAAATGAATCATACGATGAGACATCGCTCGGGAAACTATATAACACATACTTGAAGAAAATGTATCATAATATAGTATTGATGTCAATCTGATAATAAGAAAATGAACTACTATACTTTAAATAATGATGTCGAAATAATTGTACTCAATGAAATAAAGTTGAACTAATTGATTAAACTAAATTAGTTACATTTTTAAAAATAAATGAATCATATGATGGGAAATAGATCGAAAAAATAAATAACATATACTTTATTAAAGGTGATGTAATAATAAGAAAATGAACTACTACTGTGTGAGTGACGATAAGAAAATTAAAATAAATGAATCAAACGAATGGATTTTGTTTGGAAAACTATATATGAATCAAACTTCATATACTTTGTGAAGTCGAAAAAATTATATTCAATGAAATAATGTTAATAAATTATTTGAAATTAATTATTGAATTTGGAAATAAAATTAACATATAAAACTATTTAACATATACTTGAGGGAAATACAATGCTTTATTGAAAACAATTAAACGTGATATGCCAATAAGACAATGAACTGCTATACTATAGTTTAACGAAGTCGATATAACTATTTGTTATAAAATTATGAGTTATTAATTAATTTAAGTTAAATTTGTGAATATAGTATATAAATAAATGAAATAAAGTGAAATGATTCATACAATTGGATTTCGGCCGCGACACTATTTAACATATTTTTGGATGAGAAAGAATGCATTATACGATGGTATTTTGCAATGTATTGAAATTAATTATTGAATTTGGAAAAAATAAAAAAATTTATACGATTGGATTTCGCTTGCAAGACCATTTAACATATACTCCCTCCGTCCCACGAATCTTGACACGTTTTTATTTTTGGGTTGTCTTACGAATCTTGACACGTTTCCTTTTATTTTATCAATTTTATACTTTATTAATTACACACTTAAAACACTAATCAACAATATAGTTAAATTATATTAACAACAAATATTTTTATAATCAACATAAGAATTAAATTGAATGTATGAAAAAGCTAAAATGAGCTAAAATAAACATAAGTACACGACATTAGAAGGTAAGTTAATTTTCAACCATGACTTATTGTGGCTGCCACTGCCGGGCAAGGTGGCAAAGTATCATATACATTAGACGAAGGTCAGAGGTTCGATTCCCCCTTGTTCCTTAGAGGGGGTGATTTTTTTTATGGCAACAAATCGCTAGTTTTTTTTTTTTAAATCGAACAGGCA
Organism: Salvia miltiorrhiza; assembly: GCF_028751815.1. Classification (NCBI taxonomy): domain Eukaryota; kingdom Viridiplantae; phylum Streptophyta; class Magnoliopsida; order Lamiales; family Lamiaceae; genus Salvia; species Salvia miltiorrhiza. The sequence goes on from NC_080393.1 coordinate 55,683,075, forward strand.
TTTTCACAAACACATGGCGTGCAATCACTTAAAATCTTATACAAAACATAATCAATATTATTTTTTTCCTTTTTCTTTGCCTCAAATCTGCGTTTTAATATTCTAATTTGTAGCCTATATATAACATTAATATTTATTTATTTATTTATGGCGACAATAGAAGATAAGTTGATTTCCAACGAAAACCTATTGCGGCTGCCACCGCCGGGTAAGGTGGCAAAGTATCGTTTACATACAATGGACGTTGCACGTTCGAATCTTCTATGCCCCTCAAATGGGTGATTTTTGATATTTTTTATAATAAAAAAAAACTTGGAAACAAATTAATAAAACATAATTTTGGAAAAAAATAAAAATTTACTCCTAAAACAACTAAAATATTAATTTCGAAAAAAATATAAATTTTAAAAGTAGTTGAGAAATTTAAGGAAAGAATATTTTAAAAGAAAAATAAAAAAATGATAAAAAAAATAAAAAAAACAATTTAAAACTAAAAAATATTTTTCGAAAAAAAAATGGCAAAAAAAAACGAAATTTAGGTAAAATAAAAATGTAAATAAAATATATTTAGGAAAAGATTAAAAGTAGTTGAGAAATTTAAGGAAAGAATATTTTAAAAGAAAAATAAAAAATGATAAAAAAAAATAAAAAAAAACAATTTAAAAATAAAAAATATTTTTCCAAAAAAAAATGGCAATAAAAAAAACGAAATTTACAGAAAATAAAAATGTAAGTAAAACATATTTAGGAAAAGATTAAAAGTAGTTGAGAAATTTAAGGAAAGAATATTTTAAAAGAAAAATAAAAAAACGATAAAAAAAATAAAAAAACAATTTAAAAATAAAAAATATTTTCGAAAAAAAATGGCAATAAAAAAAACGAAATTTACAGAAAATAAAAATGTAAATAAAATATATTTAGGAAAAGATTAAAAGTAGTTGAGAAATTTAAGGAAAGAATATTTTAAAAGAAAAATAAAAAAAATGATAAAAAAATAAAAAAACAATTTAAAAATAAAAAATATTTTTCGAAAAAAAAATGGCAATAAAAAAAACGAAATTTACAGAAAATAAAACTGTAAATAAAATATATTTAGGAAAAGATTAAAAGTAGTTGAGAAATTTAAGGAAAGGATATTTTAGTAAAACCATAAATTAGCAAAAAACCGACTCAATAAAAAAACCTAAAAAAACCGGTTTTTCATGCAGTGTCCGGACACTGCAGTGTCCGAAAATCTTTATTGCTCCCGATATTAATTCATTGAGCTCCATCACACTTAATTGAGAGAATCTTCACCTCTTTAATGAATTTCAATCTTATATTCTATTCGCTCACAGTAAAATAAGTAGTACTAAGAAAAAATATCACGAGTTTTAATATAAGTTAATTATTTATCTAATGAGTAGAGAAATAATCTCATAAATTTAGAAAAGTGGAGAAATAGGTCCACAAATAACAAAAAATAGTTAGGACGTACATATTTTTTTGGATACGCGAAAATGATCCTTAGAATGCTATTGGATTTCAAAGACAACCATCTTCATATCCAATAAGGGAAAATATGAGGGTGCTTACCGATTCTCTACTAAAAGAATGTCGGAATGGAGATCCACGACGATGACGTCTAGAGCGTCGTGGGGAATCATTATTTATTAGGGTTATTATCAAAAAAGATTTATTGTTACTTTTTAACCAAAATTTACAAAACTTATAAATATAGCATGAACTTATCTAGGTTTCCTTCCACAGTTGCACTATTGTCCACACTTTTTCTCCAAAATCATGTATGTGATTGTTCTGATCTCACCACGCATTTAAGCACAACAGATGGATCCACATTAACATAGCATAGCACTAGTACAGGATTGTGGTAACACAAATTTAGAAAAATTCAATAAAATAAACGAATTTTAGTTCTTATTCAAATTAACTTTGTTAAATTCTAGAAACTATCTCCTCTTTCAAACTAAATTGCACAAAAACACACTTTCAAATTTATGTGTACAAATTAAAAGGTATACTTTTGAATTTGCGTGTAAAATTTTAATCAATTATCTTGGTGAACATATTTTTTTTATATTTATAATAATTTTAAAACCCACGCCCTCGTCAAAAATGGTATCAGAGTGAGTTTTTATTGAGAACTTATAAAATATTTAATATATTAAGTAATTAACCCTGTGTAGAAAGAGACTCTACCCTGGTGGCGGATGCAGCTAGGAACATGGGGGTGCAACTGCATCCCCCCCAAAAAAAATAGTAGTATTAATATATATAAATTATTTTAGATTTAGTTTTTGCACCCTCAATTAAAAGTTTTAATCCAAAATAAAAGAGAAATTCAGTTTTTAAAATCCTAAATTCCATTGGTCCAACTAAAAAGATAGCTCATCATCTTTTTTTTTTTCATTCTTTTGATCAAGTCCATCATTTAATCAATCAATTACCTCAATTCTTAATTAAATAAAAAAGTTGCAAGTACACATTTTGCATTTGGAATGCAGAGTTATTACTATTATATTTGTATTTTAGAAAAATGTCTAAAATATATTGAAGGCCTAAAAAAAATTCTCGGGAGCCCCCGAACCCCCGTAAAAGTTCAGCTCCCTCAAAAAAATCCCAATTCCACCAGTATTTATAAAATTATTTTTTGCACCCTCAATTTAAAAATCCTGGATCCGCCACTGCTCTAGCCCCGGTGCAAGAATATAGCTACAAGCTTTGGCGATAAACAAGCTTTGGCAGCATCCAGATTTCCTACACTATTCGCAACTGTTCTATTGAGTTATTGAGAATTATGATACCTCTAGTGATAGTTAGATCCATCATACTTTTATGCATTTTTTTTAAGAAAAAAATGTTTCATCTTCTAAAAGAATAAATTAATTTTCATTGTTAATAATTAATAATTTTACTTTCAATTTTTGAATTGACTCAAATTCAACATTAAAAATTAACTAAAAAAGAAAAAAGAAAAGAAAAGGATAAAGCTCCCAATATTAATTACAACATCTTTTCATCACTTTCAATACACTCAACAACCTTTTCTCACACTGAACAATTTTTTTCTTAAAATTTTGTGTCACTTTCTCCTAAGTTCTTTCGTGGACAGAGAGAGTAAATGATAATGTTTCTGCATGATATATAAATTCTTTTAACTTAAACCAAATATAAACAATAATACTAACAATAATACTCTTTTAACTGAGCCATATCAGAGTATTCTTATGCGAAAAAGCCTTAAAACAACTAGCTATAGCATATGATCGTGGTAGCTCTATGGAGTGGAGTTGATGCGTATCAAGATTGTAGAAAATGCAATGCTCCCATTGGCTCGAATAATGATATTCGTCAAAATAGAAGGCCAAAACATGTGGATATTTAACCCAACCAAGTGGCTCAAGAACTGCATCATCTTCAGGAGCTAACTGTTGAATCCTGCATTTCTCAGCTCTCAAATCGACGTTGGACAGCGCCTTCCTCCACTCGCCCGTCCCTGCCTTCATCTCCCAAACCTCCCACGACAGATCCCCACACGCTACCAGGAGCGACACACACCTCCCAGTCGACAGATAATAATAGTCGCGTTCTTTGTACTGATAAGGGGCTTCACTCAGTGTAATGATCTCCGTCTCCACATTCATCGTCGCGCAGCACTTCCCCCATCCCCAGTGCAAGAAACCTTCACTAGTCAAAGGAGTCTTGGCAAGGAGACGTCGCCTGACATGGTTGGGGAGGTGGTGAACCTCGACTTGCCTCCAGGATTCATCGACTCCAACAGTGAGCACGTCGAGACCGTAGTCCTCTTGTGCGTGTGGTTCATAGTGGCGACCAGAGACTTGTCGAATCACTTTATACGCCAAGGAAGCTGCAGAGTATGCAAAACCATACTTGAGCAGGGCATAGGTTACGCCTGTAGGGAATGGTGGGAGGTGGAATGACTGCTTCGTTGCAGGATTCACAATCACAAGACGAGGGAAGCTACCTTCCAACTCCAGACCGTTGCAGGTAGCAAGAACATCCTCGGAGATGCCATTTAGCTCAGATGTGTGGATTTCACCGTCTGCATCGGCTGTTACATAAAGTGGCAGAGTATTATCATCTAGGGGTGCTAGGAGGAGTCCATAGGTAGCACCGTGCATCTGCGCGTTGATGAAGGCATGAGAATGGATAATGTGGTACCACCGCCAGCACACGAGCCTCGCTCTCTCGTAGAGATGATCGGCCGGCAATCGGAGGAGGATTTCGAACAATAGGTCTGTGGGGAGGGACTCTATATTTGTTGGCATCCCCTTTTTACACCTCCGGGAATAATAAGCCCGACTTCTAATTTTCATCTGCTTATTGAATACAGATATTGCCATAAAAATGTCTCATCTACATCTACTAATCAATCGACTAACCAATTCACTAATTTGTATAAATGTGTTTTATCTGTCCAAAACTTAAGCGCAGAGAATAAGACAGCCATATGCATATCAATGTCTTTTTATACTAATCTCTAACCTAAATTTCAAATAAAAAAACCTTTTCTTATGAAATGTATACGCATAATTAAGGAATTTGAGGTGTAACCTAATTTTGAAATATAAGGGAGAGTGCTTACCGATTCTCTACTAAGAATGTCCCAATGGGGATCCGAAACGCTGCCGTCGGTGCAGCAATGCCGTGGAGGTGGCGGCTTGCTGGGGGTTAGTTTCGGACGAAGCATTTCAACTTTTCGATTTTCCGGTGAATTGTGTAGAACGCGGCGGCGGAGTAAATGAATTACAAGCGGTGGATCGGTGGGTCCAAATAAATGCAGCAGGTTTCCGCCCAAATCCAAATAAATACTAAGCGAACTTTTTTTTTTTAATTGGCGGATAAATACTATATAAACTTTGGAGGAATTTTAATTTTTAATACGAATTTTAAAAGTGTCAAAAAAAATACATTAACTTATTTATCAGGATAATTTTAACACAAATTTTTTGGTGGTCAAATTAGTGCTAACTTTGATCAATTAATTCTAAAATTTAAATAAATTAACTCTGAAATTTTGTTTGAAATTAACAATATGAATTAAAATCCAAACACAGCTCTAAAATTTTCATTTTTCGAATAACCGTAGTAGCAAATAGAACGAAATTTGATACATTCCATATTGGGCAACAATAATAGCATCGTCTAGAATTCGCAATTAACATCTCAGTTTCATAGCTACATCAAGCCAGAGAACACTTGGCGGTGGAGGGCTTGAACCTTCCTTGGGGAGCTTTTTATAAATCATATGCCTAAGATACTCAAACTATAACTTCTTCTTTGGTAAAAAAAACGTGGAAAGACTCAAATACATCATTTGGTAAAAGAGGCTATATAATTAGTCTTTTTTATGCTTTGGTATTTAAAAAGACACAAAAGATTGGGCCTTCATATAATGTCTCCAATATCGTATAAACAAGCAAATCGAGTTTAGATAACCTTTAGTCGAAGCTAAAATTTATTCAAATCGTATTATGAAGATAAACATGTACCAAGAAAACTTAATGTAATGAACTCGACTTAAAAACTTACTACTTTTTATCACAAACTAAAAAGCCCCCAATTTTTATCACAAACCAAAAAATCATTGCTTAATCTCACTTGTTTTTCCAAATTCCAATAACAGTATCTCATTAAATAATTTAAAAAATACAAGTCAAAACAACCAACAATATCAAAAACAAAAAAGGCTTTTTAGCAAAAAATGAATAGCAAAAAATGTCAAAACAACCAAAACCCCCCAAACAGAAAGAAACAAAAAAAAAAGTATCCAACAATATCTGTAGTAATTGCTGAAAATACATCACTGAATAACTGATATCTACAAAAAGTTGCAAAACAGAACAATGTGAATTGAGCAATTATTTTCTTTAAGGGCTTTGGAATCAAAAACAAAAAGGCTTACACAAAATCATACTGTTTTCTTTCTTCTTGTATCGATTGAAAAATTCTAGCAGCAGATTCAGTTGCTGATCTTGCATTATGAGGCACAACCTTGATCACCTGCGTCGGGCGGTCAGGCTCGGGCCGGGCCGGGCTGCACCGACGGGTGCCGGAAGATGGAGCCGTGGGGAAAAGTGGCAGCTCGTTTGCTCGTTCCGCGTCGTTGCTCCCTCTGCTATCCTGCAATCTCTCGACGGGGCTGCTCGTCCCGTCTGTAAAAGCCCGTACGGGTTCAGCATCCCTAGACACGTGCAAGCTGCTTGTCGTCCCGTCCGTAAAAGCCCGTTTCTTGTGGCGTGGAGGCGTCGAAGACACGTTCTGATGCTGGACTCCAACGCTGGCTTCGCCGGCTGAAGCTTGGCTCGGGATGGGTCGGGGGTTCATTTGCTCGACGGATGAATTCGACATCGCGGCCGCGTTCATGATGGGCAGCATGCCGTACGTCGGGAAGTAGCCGGACGGCCCAGACGGAGGGAACGGCGGCGGCTGATAGTGAGGATGTGGATGCGGAGCTGCCATCCCATATGGTGGAGTCATGAAGCTGCCCATCGCCGGGTTCGGTCCCGGCGGCCCGCCACCGCCGCAAGTCGGGCCGACGAATCCCGGCCCAGGATACGGCCCGGGATACGGCTTGTATACTAATCCCTCCGAAGGAGTCATCACAGGGATCAGCCACTGGTGCCCTGGAGGTTGGTTGAAGCACCACGGCACCGCATTTGGATTGCTGTTTAGAGACGGGGCCGGAGAGTTTCCCGTTGCCGGTCGGCAGCTCGGCGGGGGCACATCGTTCTGAATGGAAGAAAACGAGGCTCTCCCAGTCGTGTTCTCCGCAGAGGTTTCCTTGTTCAGACACGGCTTCTCGGGGGGTTCACTTATCTGCTTCGAAACGTTGGGAATTGCTTTCACAGGACCAGGCAACGCAATTTTCGCCCCCGTGAAGACCTTCATCGTAGGTTTTTCGATGAAATCCGAGTGATCGAGCAAAAGCTGTGGCGATTCAGCGATGGATTTCTGAACCTGATAAGGAGATTATATATGCTCAGATGCTTGAAAAGAGAATGCCAGAAATGAAACAAATACGACGTATAACCATAAACACGAGACCACACATACCTTTACTAGTCGATGCAACTCAAAAACCTGAACAGAAAAAACTCTTTGCTGGCTGCAAAGAAACACAATAGGGTCAAAGGGTAATACAGATCGAAGTCACGAAGCACGGTTGAACACATCTACAATCAATATTAAAAGTTCAGAGTAATGAACAACAATCATCCAGTAGTATACGCAGAGAGAAACTCGAACATTCTGCCATGGCAGAAGCTCAGACGACCAACACAACTCAGAAGGGAAATGTAACTTGTTTGCACGTTATATAACTATCTAAATCATATCATAAAGTCAAAAATAAAAACATCTTCTTATCACATAAGTCGGAGTGAATATTAAACGAGAAAGAAAACTTCAAAGAGTAACTATCATTTTGTTCTAGATGATCGATCTTATACAATGATTACAACTAAAACATGCCTAACTTTATGTTGGAGAAGCAAAAGAAACGACTTGCTCAACTTATTCAACAAAATCCAACTTCACATACGTTTTGTTTAATAATATGCAACACTCCGAATCAAACTCTACTCTATAGACGGATAAATTCGAAAGAACATGATTATACACAGAACATGTACGATATAACACATTGAGCACGACGACTTACTTAAGAATGGCTTTTCGGGCTTTCCAGAAATGTTTCTGACCTATCACTCCTACCACATCATCGGGTGTCATATCCACTGTGGCGATGGAATCCATGACAGAAATCTCGGACACACTGTCAGCCCTCTCCAAGTTCCTCATCGGCACTGATCTAAACGATCTTTCTAGAGGTCTTGCCTCATTTTCCATATCACGAGAATTTCTCTGATCCCTTGAAGGATGGGAAATTGTTTCATCTAATGCTGCAGAACTCTCCGCCAATGCAGAGGTGGCACGCCGGTTTCGAGCATGCTCCGAATCAGCATGGACATCTGGCTCAACGCTAGTATTAGCAGGAGTATCTCTTGGTTCACGGCTCACAGACGTATCGGTTTTCTTCTTCAGACCTTCGGCCCTTGCTATGCTAGATGAATTTGATACTCGGTCAGTAGCAGTCTCTTTCGAATTCTCTTCCGTTTGGCTTTTACCTACTTGCTTTCTGTATTTATGGAATTTCGATGGGCACTCCGCATCAGAAGGGTTGGAAAGAGGGACCTTCTCCTGCTCCACGTCGTTACCATTCTTACCACATTCTCGACTTTGGACAGAGTGGTTGAAAATGGGAACCCTGAAGTCTTCTTCATCTGATTTCTTTTTCTGACCCTCTTGCGTCAATGGAGTAACAAAATCAGAGAACTGGCTGTATAGCTTCTCCGATGGATGTCTGGTAGGCAGCTGATATGAGAAAAATGTACTCCTTTCATTTGCAACCCCCTGCGAATCCTAAATTATACAAGAAAATAAGAAAACAAATACTGAATTAACAAAGCAAAGCAAAGCCCCTCCGACAGAAAAAACTTCCACACAAGCCAATGTATCTCGAAGACACACTTCAATCAACCACATGGTACATAGCTATAGGCCTCTACCTACGAGCTCCCGCCTCAACAAACAATTTACTAAGAAAATGGGCTAATATTTTCCGTATTTTCTCATACAAGTCTCGATTTCAAGATCCTCTCATCTCCCTAGAATTGAAATAAATCACATACACAACCAACCAATCAATCTGATTACATAACTGCAACCCTCCTAACACATAATCTAAGTATTTTACGTGTTTTCTCTTACAAGTCTCGATTCCAAGATCCTCTCATCTCCCTAGAATTGAAACATACCACATACACAAACTGAACCAACCAATCAATCTGATCACATAACTGCTACTGTCCCAACACATAATTGAAACATTTTACGTGTTTCCTCATACAAGTCTCGATTCCAAGATCCTCCCATCTCCCTAGAATTGAAATAAATCACATGTAAAACCAACCAATCAATCTGATCACACAAACTGCAACCGTCCTAACACATAATCGAAATATTTTACGTGTTTCCTCATCTCCCTAGAATTGATATAAAATCACATATACAACCAACCCAATCGATCTGATCACATAACTGCAACCAGCAACACACATTCTTTCAACAGCAATCATAACTAGCACATCAAAAATAATACCGATCTCAGTTAACTAATCGAGCACCAAAAGACTGAACACAGGCATAACAAGCACACTCAATTGAATCCCAAGAAAGTTCAAGAAGCATAAATAAACCATGTCAAAAGCTAAAATATCCCCAAAACTCACCTGCTCCAACTCGTGCTCCGAATTCGAATTTTGGGGTGGAACAGAATGGCTGAATCTCTGAGAAGGAATGCTGAGCTGCTCATAAAGAGCCATCTTATTTCTAGGAGGAGCTCTTGGCCCTCCTTTCTCAGTATCATTCACATGGAGCCTTGGAAACATAGGCCCTGTGATCTTCGCTTCATCTTTCCCTCTCTTCATCCTTTCTCTATCTCTCTATATACCCTTTCTCCCACTAGATTCTGAACACACAACAAGAAATCCAGCACAAATCACCTCAAATCCCATCTCCCAGATGCCAAGATCAAATCTTTTTCTTCAATAAAATGAGCCAATTTTCAAGAAACTGCAGTTAAAAGGAATCAATATAAGCTCGATAAATATCTACCTCAAAACCTAGCCACACTCCCTAAATTAACCACAAATATCCTACAAACAAAATAAAACCCACTTCTCAAAAAAGTAAAATTCTCCACCAAAAATGATTCTTTCCTCCTCCCCCCCCCCCCCCCCCCCCCTTACCCAAAAAAGGGCAAAAACAAAAACACTCACCTCAGAGAAAAAGATCTTCTCCAGAAAATTGGGGAAACCTAAGCCACTTTTTTTCTGATCAAATTGAAATGATCAGAAAACAGCAATAAATTCAAGAAGGAGAAGAAGAAGAAGGAGAAAAAACAGCAGTCAAATCAAATTGGATTCGCAGATTTGGAGAAATATGCGTTTGAAAAAGGGCAGAGCAAAAGCGCAAACTCTGTGGACCCAATGTTTGGATAGAACAGAACCTAGAACCTCCTAAAGTGATGGCTATCAAATAAAAATACGTTTTTTATAAATGGATTTTTTTAGGACACTTTACTATGTTGATTTCTTTTTGTTATGCATCTTTCCTTGTAATAAAGTCGATTTTAGCAGAGATATTCCTTGGCACGTAAGCAATATTTATTTTGCAGCAGCCAATGATAATCTGTTTATTTATTTCCCCTTCCTACAAATGGGGCAAAGCAAAGCTAATAAACACCGTGTATCGCCATTTCTTTAATGGTGATGGAGAGAGTTAAAGTGAAAGGGACCGATTTGTTATTTTTAATGATTGATTTATTCATGTTGTAATAGTTTTTTGGCAGAACTTGATTTGTTTGGTTGCTTTTATTTGCAAAGACTAGGAGTTGAATTGAATGGTTGTCGAATGAAGATCTTTGCTTTAATTAAAAAAGAAACAAAAATTATTTTTGTGGATTGGTGAAAAAGGTTCTTGCTTGGCTCTTCATTAAGGTTGATGGATTTTAGTTAGAGGGCAAAATTATTTTGCCTTGATTGCATTGTTGTAGTTATTTTTGAAGACAAATTTTTAAGTTTTTTGTTTTATGTTCTTGGTTTCGATTAATTTTATTTGATATTTTATATTTATTAATATAATAATGAAAATAAAAACTCATAAATATCATATAATTAATAAATTGCAAATTTACTAAAATTCTAAATAAATCACTGATATTTATACATAAAATAATGATATAATATATTACATCACTTTTCAATTTTCATAATTTGTGGTACATAAAAATAGCAATATATGTATAATATTAATATTTGATAAATATTAAAATATACCATTTACTATTATAAAATATTTTTACTAAAAAACATAAGATTATTTCCGTGCATCGCACGGGTATAACACTCGTTATTGGTGAAATATAAATACTCTCTTCGTCCCAACGAAGATGCTACATTTCTAAATATGAAAAAATAAATAAGGGATTTTAATTGCAAAATTACAACTAATTAATCACCCCCTTATTAGCTTCTATCTTCTACTTTACCACTTTATTACATTCTCCCTCCAACTTTATCACTTTTATACTACACACTTAAGGGCATCCAATGTAGTGCTACTCCATCGTGGTGCCACATCATCAACTATCTCATTTTTCAAGTATTCAATATTTTCTCCACTATGCCACTACCTCACTTTTACTATTTATGGACCCACTATTATTATTACTTTTACCATAATACACAATTATATATATATATATATATATAAATACATATAGAAAAATGAAAAAAAGGACAAAAAGGAAAAAAGAAGGAGAGAGGAAATTGATTGGGGCCCCACCGCATACACAAGCACCGGGATCCTCTGCTGGTACCCATTTCCTTCATTGGTACCTCAAGTTTGATGTCCACTATGGTAGGAGCGGGTCCCTTCGATGCCACGTAGATTAAGGAACATCCCATAGTGGATGGCCTAAAACACTAATCTACAACTCCTTAAATCTCGTGCCAAAAAGAAATTTATCATCTTAGCCGGGACGGAGGGAGTATATAAATTTATTAGATTTGAAGACAATTTTATTTTTAAAGTACTATTTTTGTAAATATCCAAAGTGTAGACTACTTATAAAAATAGTCAGATTTAAATTTAGAAAGTGATATTAATCTATATGAGTATACTATTTATCTGACCATATATGTATGTAAATAATAAATATCAATAAGTTTCCCAAAAAAATGTTTCTTTAAATCTCCATTTCAGGTATCACATTGTGGCCCATATTTCAATCTGATATTTCTATTTATTTTTATTAATTTGGACATAGGCGTATTTTCAACAGGGAATTCAGAATTAAAAATTAGGCTCGTTCATTCCAATCGATCCACAAGAGATTTAATAATAAATTGAGCTAATTCATCTGAATCCAGTCTATTACCGATAGCTTTTTTTTTTTTTTTTATCGACGATCCACAAGAGATTTAATAATAAATTGAGCTAATTCATCTGAATCCAGTCTATTACCTACGGTGGATAGCTTTTTTTTTATCGGATAAAGTTATGTTAGATGTTAATAATTAGTTCCCCAAACACTCCAAGAATTCACCAAGCCCACCTTATCACTCTAATCACCAAATTCGCTCCCAAAGGGGATCGAACCCGGGTCTCATCACTTAAGTGAGGACCCGGTGGCCAGGTGAGCTAAGCCCCTGGTTCCTACGGTGGATAGCTTATCAAGAAGTTTGAATGCGACATCCAATATCGACTCATAGCAAAAATGTTACTTAACAATCTCTCGGATCAACTTTGCCCCTTGACCTCTTTCGAAAGGATCTTACCTATCGCCCCCACTCCCTTGGAAAGGATCTTCTTCTTCTCTTTCAAAAGGATACCTGGTTTCTCTTTTGAATTGGAATTGAGATCGGAAAAAAATGGACTCAGTGTTGTTACCTGGTTTCTTGATTGAAAATAACTAGATAAAGTTGATGTACGAAGGCGAATATAATGGTGATTATTTTCGCTTAGTATTTTCGTTTTACGTAGGGTGTGTTTGGTAGGTGGATTGAGATATGATAAGATAAATAAAATAAGATAATTAGAGTTTAAAATTATTCAAGGTCATTATCTTAGGGCGGTTTACAAAAATAGGCTAATATTCATCGTACTTGCAAAAATAGGCCAATTATTTAAAATTTCAGCATTAGTGAGCCACATTTAAACCCAATCAGGTTATTTTGGACCACATTTTGACCAAAAAATGTGGCCTATATATGACGAATTGGCCCAAATGTAACCCAACAACACCAAAAATTAAAATAATTGGCCTATTTTTTAAAGTCCAATAAATATTGATCTATTTTTACAAATTGCCCGAAAATAGTGGACTTAAATAATTTTAAACTCAGATAATTATTAAGGTTTAAAGTATTAGGGGTGTTTGGTAGCCCATGCCCACCCCCTTCGAATGCATCTTCCGCACCACCCCTACCCCCTTCGAAATCATCGTCCCCAACCCCTTCGAAATCATCGTCCCCACCCCCTTCGAAATCATCGTCATCACTTCCACGGCGGCTACATCCGCGTTCATGGTGTTACTGTGCCACTTGATTCGCACTTCCAACTTTAAGAAAAAAAATTGTTCCCGTGATAAGTCAGTCTTTCATCAAACTTGGCTTCCTCGAACACATCATTTCCAAATATTTTCATCTCTCATTTGAATTGCAATTCGTAACCGGGAACACGTGGTAACGAAAGCTCCCGACGGATCATTTTTACAAATGAATTAGAATTGAGAGGGACAAACAAATTATGTGTTCTAAATCAAACTTTTTGGTAGTTATCTGTAAAAGAGATTGGAATTGAGATCCGAAAAAAATGGACTCAGTGTTGTTACCTGGTTTCTTGATTGAAAAGAAATAGATAAAGTTGATGAACAAGGCGAATATAATGGTGATTATTTTCGCTTAGTATTTTCGTTTTACGTAGGGTGTGTTTGGTAGGTGGATTGAGATATGATAAGATAAATAAAATAAGATAATTAGAGTTTAAAATTATTCAAGGTCATTATCTTAGGGCGGTTTACAAAAATAGGCTAATATTCATCGGACTTGCAAAAATATGCCAATTATTTAAAATTTCAGCATTAGTGAGCCACATTTAAACCCAATCAAGTTATTTTGGGCCACATTTTGACCTAAAAATGTGGCCTATATATGACGAATTGGCCCAAATGTAACCCAACAGCACCAAAAATTAAAATAATTGGCCTATTTTTGAAAGTCCGATAAATATTGATCTATTTTTACAAATTGCCCGATGATAGTGGACTTAAATAATTTTAAACTCAGATAATTATTAAGGTTTAAAGTATTAGAGGGTGTTTGGTAGCCCATGCCCACCCCTTTCGAATGCATCTTCCCACCACCCCTACCCCTTCGAAAGGATCTTCCTCACCACCCAACCCCTTCAAAATCATCGTCCCCACCACCCTCACCCCCACCCTCTTCGAAATCATCGTCATCACTTCCACGGTGGCTACATCCGCGTTCATGGTGTTATTGTGTCACTTGATTCGCACTTCCAACTTTAAGAAAAAGAATTGTTCATGTGATAAGTCAGTCTTTCATCAAACTCGGCTTCCTCGAACACATCATTTCCAAATATTTTCATCTCTCATTTGAATTGCAATTCGTAACCGGGAACACGTGGTAACGAAAGCTCCCGACGGATCATTTTTACAAATGAATTAGAATTGAGAGGGACAAACAAATTATGTGTTCTAAATCAAACTTTTTGGTAATTATATGTAAAAGAGAATTGGAATTGAGATCGGAAAAAAAATGGACTCAGTGTTGTTACCTGGTTTCTTGATTGAAAAGAAATAGATAAAGTTGATGTACGAAGGCGAATATAATGGTGATTATTTTCGCTTAGTATTTTCGTTTTACGTAGGGTGTGTTTGGTAGGTGGATTGAGATATGATAAGATAAATAAAATAAGATAATTAGAGTTTAAAATTATTCAAGGTCATTATCTTAGGGCGGTTTACAAAAATAGGCTAATATTCATCGGGCTTGCAAAAATAGGTCATTTATTTAAAATTTCAGCATTAGTGAGCCACATTTAAACCCAATCAGGTTATTTTGGGCCACATTTTGACCCAAAAATGTGGCCTATATATGATGAATTGGCCCAAATGTAACCCAACAACACCAAAAATTAAAATAATTGGCCTATTTTTGAAAGTCCGATAAATTTTGATCTATTTTTACAAATTGCCCGAAGATAGTGGACTTAAATAATTTTAATCTCAGATAATTATTAAGGTTTAAAGTATTAGGGGGTGTTTGGTAGCCCATGCCCACCCCCTTCGAATGCATCTTCCGCACCACCCCTACCCTGTTCGAAAGGATCTTCCTCACCACCCAACCCCTTCGAAATCATCGTTCCCACCACCCAACCCCTTCGGAAAAAAATGAACTTAGTGTTGTTTCGATCCAACTTTGTTGTGATTTTTAAGGGATCTGTAATTCATAAAAATTAATAATTTTTTCTTGATTTGTGGAATATTAATATAATGATTTTTAGATATTTAATGGTTTTTGTATTTGAAAACTGATTAAAATTTAGAAAAAGAAAAAGAATGAATGAGTGTTGAGGGAAATTAGAATGGAGTGATTATACGACGTCACATAGGATAGAATTTATTTTGTTGAAATATTAATATAATGATTTTTAGTAATTTTTAATATATCATAATTTTTAGATATTTAATTATTTTTAGATATGAAAATTGATAAAAATTTAGAAAAAAAAGAATGAATTAGAATTGAGGAAAATTAGAATGAAGTAATTGGAATGAATGAGAATTTATAATCCGTCATCTTCATAAATGAATATTAGCAGATAGTGCATCGAAAGATAGAAATGACTAAATTCATTCAACCATATAAGTTCACCAGTGCTCTTTTGAACAATGGAATCAATTTATTTATATTTGAAGGAAAAAATGTTAACAATTGAATTTAATAGTTATTATATATATATATATATATATATTATATACGTTGAAACCTGAATTGGTCTGCCCATGAGGTCGAAGATAATTTTTTAGGGAATATATATAGATAGAATTAATAACATCAATGTCATATATATTAAAGTAAATCATGTACGTTTTAAATTGAAATTACAAAGTTGGATATCATAAAGTATAATATTACAATAATAATTACAAACTCAAAATTACAAATACTTATGTATTTTCTATTTTTCGTGTAAGGATATAAATAAAATTTTATTGATCTGTGGAAAGTATAATATTTTTTAGATATTCAATAGTTTTAAGATATATAATGATTTTTAGATATTAAATAGTTTTTGGATATGAAAATTGATTAAAAATTTTAAAAATAAGAATGAATGAGAATTGAGGAAAATTAGAATGGAGTGATTATACGACGCCACGTAGGATATAATTTATTTTGTTGAAATATTTATATAATGATTTTTTAGATATTTAGTTTTTAAATATATCATGACTTTTAGATTTTTAATGGTTTTTAGATATAGAAATTGATTAAAATTTAGAAAAACAATAAGAATGAATGAGAATTGAGAAAAAATAGAATGAAGTGATTATACCATGCCACGTAGGATAGGATTTATTTTGCTTTAATATATAGATAACGTGAATTATTAGTATCCATCCACGGGCAACTGGTGAGTGCAAAACTATACATAGAGTTGTTCTAAGATATTTCAATGGATCATTTTCGTTACTAAACTCAATTGTGGCCATGGTTTTTTATTTTATTTTTGAGCTCCAAATGAAGAAAAAAAATATACTGCCTATAAGCTTAGCTGTAAATACAAAAATTGCTCTAATTTGGCAACACTAATTGAAGTATGGCTCACAACATGCATCCATGCATGATTGCATGCTGTATATTAGGTATCACATTGTGTCTCATATTTAAATATGATATTTCTATTTATTTTTATTAATTTGGACATAGGCGTATACAATCTTGGTGACTGCAACAAGAAAATCGATGAAGGTATCATAATGCTACATTTCTTAAATCATGTTATGTATTTAATCTATCATATATAATTTGTACATATTAGCTAAATGTAATTTCCAATATTGAAGATTTGATTCAACTATCACACGAGTCCACAACAAAATTTCCTACGGAAAACAACAAAGTTTTCTATGCAAAAATAGGCTATTATGAAGCATATTCTTGATTGTTAGGAGTGGCGGATCCACATGGAGGCTAGAGTGGGTTGAAGCCCACCCCCAAACTTTTTTGAAATTTTTTTTTTCCGGTGACATCACTTATTATTTCGGTTTGAAATTTTAATTGTTTGTTGGCTGAATTTGATCAAATTTATTTGTCCATTCATTAATGTTATGTTTGTTTATTATATCAGCTTTAATTTTGTCATGTTATTTTTGATTTGGGTGAAATTAAAATTCAGGACAAATTTCGGAATAACTAAAGTTTATGTATTAACATTATCACTTTATAGACCCTAAAAAAAATCATTATCACTTTATAGAGTTAAAAAAAATACCAAAATTCACTAATAATTTGTGGATTTACAACCAATTAGCGTCTCTAAAAATATGTTGTGAAATACTGATGTATAAAAAGTACTCCCTCCGTCCCACTCTAATAAACATGTTTTCCTTTTTGGGACGTCCCACTAGAATAATCATTTTCTATTTTTGGTAATGATTTTACACTACAAACAATGTGGCCTCATACACATTTACATACTTTTGCACTCAAAAAGTAAATTTCTTAATCTCCGTACCAAAAAAAAAAAAACAAGACTATTTTCCTTGGACAGAGGGAGTAATTAATAAGTTCCAAAAACTCTTTCTACACTAACAGAAAATTTGAAAGAAAAAATATCTAGGTAATTTGGTGAATATTTTAAATAGATAATAGTGTTCATTAGATAAAAAAAAAAAAGCTTTGTCAAAATCTTGATTATTCATTTTGATATGCATCCAACTATAAAATAATTTCATCTTCATTTTAATGTTACAATTTTTGTTAGAGCTATTTTATATAATATAAGAAACTTATCGAATTTTAACTTTTATTTTCTAAATATAATATTATTAAAAATATAAATTATAATAGAATTTGGCTTGGAGATAGTCCCCAAACCCTCGTACAAATTCAGCATTCACTAATGAAATTTCTAGCTCGGCTACTATTGTTAGTGATTACGAATCACAACAAACCTAGTTTTTGGTGAAGTTTACTCATTTATGATTATACTAAAGCAAAGTATTTGATCAATTTCACTTAATAAAGCTCGAGCAATAACATGAGAAAATGGCACAAAACTGACAAACTCAACCATGGTAAAATATTTGTTACTCAATCACAAAAGTTCCATGCAAATTTCTGCATAGCGAGCATCATAATTACCTTAAGATGCTAGTGTTGCATGCCCTGTCTTTCTGCCTCTGAAATAGATGTTATTATCTTCAACCACTTATTCCAACTTTCCACCTTGTCTACGTTTACCAATTATATCAAACAGGTCTTGAACTCTTTTAGAATAATTTTCAACAATGGCTTCAAAATCAAAATTAGGCTCATTCATTCTCAATCGATCCTCCAGAAATTTAATAATAAATTGAGCTAATTCATCTGAATCTAGTCTATCACCTACGGTGGATAGCTTCTCGAGAAGTTTGAATGCGGCTAGGGCTGTAAACAAACCAAGTCGCTCTCGAACTATTCGGAGCTCGGCTTGAAAAAAGCTCGTTCAAGTTCGTTTAGAGAAGCTCCTAAAATAAACAAACCAAACTTGAGCTTAGTAATATATAGTCATAAAGCAAAGTTTATTCATTTCTAATCATACAAATTTCAAGTGAAAACAATATGAAAAAAGTAATCAGATTCTTGATTGCCACTCATCATCCCATTTTTCTTGATTTTCAACCTCACCCAAATCCCAGCAAAATCAACAAAAAACACAAACTAGTTTTTGGAGCAGAGTATGTAGTTTTATTAATCTCTAATCATACAAAATCTGTCAAATTTTTGAGATTATATATATATATTCAAGGGCAGCCATAAGATTTACCTGGCCCTCCATAGTAAAACTCAGGATCAAAAACATAATCATGGATGTAATAAACATCATAGCATCTATACTCATCAGCATACTCAAATGCCCAATCTGGAAACTTCAAAACATTGCCTATCAGCACTCTCATCCTATTCACTTCCCCACAGTTATGAGCCATGAAGACGGGATACTGCCCGCTGCCCATGGCAGTCGCCGTGTGTGGGCTCACCCCGACTCTCGAGCTGTGCACCTCACCACCCCATTGGACAGTCTCAGCATGAACTCTCAGCCTTGCAAACACTTCAGGCGGCCAGTAACCGATGTTGATCTGCTCCCCGTACTCCACCCACCAGTTGCCCGTGTACGGATCCTAAACACGAAACCAACAAAATATTTGAGGTTGCAACATAATATGAGACATGAGCCAAAATGATAAGAGATGAAGTATTGCTGACATTGTAATAAACTTTTTTTTTTTTTGAGATTGTAACAGAATATGAGGTCTAAGGCAAAATGATAAGTGATGAATATTTTTGACATTGTAAATGGACATGACAGATCCTAAAGTAAATGCAAAAAATATTTTAGGTTGTAAACATAATATGAGACCTGAGCCAAAATGATAAGAGATGAAGTATTTTTTTTTTTTTTTTTTTTTTTTTTGAGATTGTAACAGAATATGAGGTTTAAGGCAAAATGATAAAGTGATGAATATTTTTGACATTGTAAATGAACATGAAAGATCCTAAAGTAAGTGCAAGAAATATTTTAGGTTGTAAACATAATATGAGAGCTGAGCCAACAATGATAAGAGATGAAATATTGCTTACATTGTAAATGAAGTTTTTGTTTTTTTGAGATTGTAACAGAATATGAGGTCTACGGCAAAATGATAAGTGATGAATATGAATATTTTTGACATTGTAAATGAACATGACAGAATATTTGAGGTTGTAAACATAATATGAGAGCTGAGGCAGAATGATAGGTGATGGAATATTGCTAACACTATAAATGAAGATGACTGATCCTATTAAGAAAGCAAAAAATTTGAGGATGTTACAAAATATGAGAGCTGAGCAAAATGGCCAGTGATGGAATATTGGTGACATTGTAAAATCAAGATAATGAATCCTAAAAAGAACGGAAAATTTATATTTGAGGTTGCAATAGAATATAAGGTATGAGGCAAAATATGAGCATTGCTGACTTTGTAAATGAAGATGACTATTTGATATGGGAGTCCATTGGGATCTGAAATGGGATATATTGCTGCACCAAGGGCTATCTCGTTGCTCGTTTGGACGAATCCGGGGCAGGTCAGGTCGAAGCAGCCTGTTTCCTTGGCTGCATCAGTCTGAAAAAACACACAAGAAATTAGTTTAAATGAAAACTTATTACAATGTAGTTAGTACTTTTGTCAGATTTCAAGATTCTTGATTTAGTATCACAAGTTTCTTCTGCTTCTCGTCGTTTTTCTTGCAGTTTCTGCATCTATTTCTTGAGATAGTTAGTGTCTAATAATCAAACAAAACAGTGCATTTGATACTTAACTACACAATGTAGTAAAGTTGTCTGATTTCAAGATTCTTGATTTTAGTATAAGAAAATCATTATGTTTCTTGTCAAATTTTTCTTGCAGTTTATGTTTGAGTTGAGATACTTACTGTCCAATAAACGAACAGCCGCGTCTGCCTGTCTCCATACACAGTTGGATTCACCTAAATACACAATTTTAACATAAAAAAAAGTAGTATGATTCTGTTTTTCTTGTCTTGATTTCTCAGTGTGTGTGTGTGTTTGCACGCGTCTCTCTAGCTACTTACTTGCCATCCCGACTCCATGGCCTCAAAGTCGTAGTAAGGGCCGGTCTTGAGCGCCACCCTTGATGTCGAATACTCATCATCCAGCTCCACATATGGGGTGAAAACCTTTATATCTGCCTTACCTCCTATGTAGGCATACCCTTCTGTATGCAGTATTGCCAACTGCAGCTATAAACATTAGACCAAATATGCCTCAAAACATAAAAGGACTGATGTGTTTGCACACTTACTGAGTAGTTATGGCGCAGCCAATGCTGCCCGTTGCTGTCATTAGCCTGCGAGCTGTGGTGAGAAAACACGGCCCTTTTCCTCCCGTAGTTGGGAAGATGCTTCCCCTCTGCTCTTCTAACGGGGATTGTCCCCTTCGGGCAGCTCCCGTTTTTATGCCATATTTGTGTTGTCACAGTTTTAGGAGAGCCTCTGCTCGCGTCCGGCTGCATCTCTACGTGGTGGCTCGGGCTCTGGCTCTGGCTCGGGCTCATCTGTGTGAAACTCACATAGTATTAGTAACTAAAAATACCTTTTTGTGCAAACATTAGTCCTTTTTTCACCTGGATTTTGTGATCCCTTAATGCTGGATGATCAAAAGCTGGCTGCTTGTAGATATCTATGCAATCAATGATATCTCCATCTTCACTCTTTAGCATATCATAGAAATGAAATAATAAATTTTTTAAGAAGAAAAAAACATGAAATGAAGGGATTAATTAGGCCTACCTGAATGCTCAAAACTGCATGGTTTTTGGGAAGGGTAGTTTCCACCATTCTGCTGCATAAAACAGTTTGTAATGACACTAAAATCACCAGATATTTGAATCCCATTTTCTAAGTGAATTAGTGTTTTTTCTCCTCTTGCCAAAAAAACAAGGTGGCTTCAAAGATTCTTAAATTAAATCTTGTTTCTGTTCAAGTAATGTGTAGAAACTAAGTAAATTTTCTTTTTTGGTTTGGAGACAAATATTTCCATAGAATTGTGCTTGAATACTGCAGTTTTTGCACTTTTAAGTTAGGTGTTTGTGGAAAAAATGTCACATTTTGTATGACTTACTTTCCAAATCATTTATATGTCATTTGGGGTTTGAATTTTTAGGCAGAGATCTTTTCTGAGCTTTGTTTTTACTCTCATAGAAATTGTGTTTCCTTGTCTTCTACACAAAATTCTTAATCCACTTCTTATGTATTAATATCATAAACCTTGATGGTGAAAATCTAAAATCCCAAAATTAAACTTAAACAGCTAACCATGAACCATAAATTCTAATTTATTAGCAAAAACTAGGTCGCATTTTTGTGCTATGGAATCATTTTTCTTTCTCTAGGACAAATATTAAAAAGATAATTAAAATCGAGAATTAAAAAATATATACATAAATAAATTGCAAACTCATAACTTTTGTCATTTCCAATTAGTAGTATTCATCTCATGCTCTCTGTACTACTAATAAATATATAAAAATATAGTAATTCAAACTAGTTGCTATAAATTTTATAAAATACATATTAATCATACAATAAGTAAGAAATAAGGAATTTTTATGTCTTCATTATTAAAATACAGAAAATTTATCAGATTTAATACAATTACAAGTAAAAAAAACGGAAGAAATATAAATTATAAAATAAAAATGGGGGTGGGCTAACAGCCTAACCCTCACATGTCTCCACAACTGCTTATCATTATTGACACCATACAACAGAGTAAAACCATAAGCAATAAGATGTAACAAAAATTATACTAGTACATGTTATTGGATGCCATTAATTTAGTTTGTATACCCAAAAAAAAGGTGCAATAGAAGCTAGGTCACTAATTGGTAGATGAACGACATCGATCGTGAATCAAATGATGTTAAGTTTGAATCCTACCGTTTCTAAGGGGACATCAAGCGGTGCGACCTTCTGTATATGAACAGTGAGGTCTCGGGTTCAAATCCCACTGCTCCCCCTCCCCAACTCCCACAAGTCAAAAAAAAAAAAAAAAACAAGTTTGAATCCTACAAACACTTTTTTTGAATCGAGTTATTCAAAGCCCAACCACGAGCTCCCTTCTTGTGAGAATTGAGCATTCTTCATGCTCCAAGCGCTAAGGCTCGAGACACCAATGCTCTTGGCGCCGTTGTTGAACACATAAATGTGGGAGTTTTCGAAGACGGCCAACGTTGGATATGCTCTTGCAGTGATGCAGGCCTTCCCCTTCCCGCCAAAACTCTCGATTATCGAGTGATCGATCTGCACGAGCATAAATCATGGTTAAATTCATTTCCTTAGGTGAGAGCACATTATTATTCGTGTGGTGAAGATGGAAATAAAATACGAGATTGAAATATAGAAATTTGGAGATCTTTACGTACCAATGTTCTCAAGGAGATTTCCTTATTAGGATCAATATCGAGGAATGAACCATAAATCGCGTCTTTGACTGGCGTTTTTAGTGAAGATCTGATCAATGTGTACGCCAAACTTGTTACGTATTTATAAACTTTAGGATTTTGATTGAGAATCGAATCGAAAAATATGTTGTACCTACCTGCTTTGATCGCTGCACATGAGCACAACGTGCTTGCCACGACCCTTGAAAATCCGAAAGAAGATAGCAGTTTGTTCCGTCAAATCCTCTGAAGCCAAGACTAAGAGACCGAACGGTCCTAAGACCCCGTTCACGGATGCATTGTTTTGGGTGCAAATGAGTTGGGGGTCGAGCAATCCTTCATCGATTAGCTCGACTCCGTCTAGATTTGAAACGTGAAATGAGACTTCAACATCAGCCTATAAGGAAGAGATGAAGCAAAATTAGGAAACAATCACGGATTCCATCATGTACATAATGATATAAAATACGAGAATAAAATAAAAAATATTATGAAAAAAGGAATAATTGAAAAGTAGTTATACCTGTGAAGCCGTGATTCCCGCAATTTCTAACATTGTCCCACTCTCAATCTCTTTAATATCTAATGTAACTTTTCCATCACGAAGTCCTTCAACCTCTTCAATAGGCCATTGTATCAATTGTGTATGATCTTCATGAAGCAAAATAGTTCTTGGCAATGCTTGTAAGCCGTACCACCCCCTTGCGATGCTATTGGCTTCGCTATCGCCCTCGAGCACCCACGACCACAACACCCTTCGTTTCTTGGCCGCATCGTAGAATGATTTGGACGCGTAGAAATTGCCATAGTCATACCTTAATTGGACACGATCATCCATGAAATCAACCCCGACGACATTGAATTCATCCGTCATGGGATCATAAGTTCCTATGACGTAATCGTCGCGACCACTGAAGCTCGCCTTGAGGACGTGCAACACATCTTCCCCATTGGCGGACGTGTCGAGTCCATCACCACCACTAGCACTAACAGGGTAAAAATCAGGACACTCCCACATTCCTGTCCTATTCGACATGTGTAGGGGGTTATCGCCCCTGCTCCAGCTAATAAAGTCGCGACTCGTGTACAAAATCCCAGCTCTGTCACTGCCAAGTTGGCTCCCAATCAGGACACACCACGTCTTGTCCATCTTCTGCCAAGCGGTCGTGGGGTCCCTAAAGGATCTTGGATCAATGTCCGAGGGTGGCCTTATCAACGGATTATGCCGAGATTTCACCCACTCCCTCAAAAAGGGATCAGAGGTGTCTCTCGGCATAGCAAGATTTTGCACCTCCTCGCCCTCAACACTGATACTCGTATAGAAAATGACGGGCATGTTATTGTCGGGGAGAATTGTGACGGAGCCGGACCAGCAACCTCGTAGGTCGTACGGTTCCGACGGAGAGAGTGCGTGCTCGATGTGGGTCCAATCGACGAGGTTGTACGAAACTGAATGCGCCCATGAAAGGTTACCATTACCCCATGTTGCACCATATGGGTTATACTGATAGAAGAAATGGTACACTCCATTATAGTACATTGGTCCTGTCACATTGTTCATCACCATTAACATTATATTTTTATATATAAAAGATTAGCAAAACTATAAAATAATAATAATAATAATAATAATAATAATAATAATAATAATAATAATAATAATAATAATAATAATAATAATAATAATAATAATAATAATAATAATAAATTACTCGAATGATCGTATGATCGTGCTCGTAGCCTGGCTCTATTCCTGGATATTTTCTTTACGAATAAACTATGGGATAAAATAAATACAACTAACAATTGCAGAGAAATATAATTTGGGCAATAATATTTTCTTAATTTGTTACTCGTAATGAGTTGATTTTACTGAACTGAATTCAATTCACTTGAAACAGACTAACAAAGAGAATCTCATCTTCAACCCTAAAATGACGAAAACTCAAAGTTCTATAAGCCACTGTCTAGAGAGAGAGAGAGAGAGAGAGTTTACCATTTGGATCTTTAAGCTCATAGGCAAAGAATCATCATTTGCACCAACAAATATGCCCAATGAAAAAGGAAAATACAGAAAATTGTCAGAAAATTTTAGCAAATAAAATAGAGTGAATAATGAAATTATAACACAATCTGTGATAGAACAAAAAAGAGATAAATATACCATTCATCCAGTTTTTGGGAGGTTGAAAATGGAATCCAGTTCTGTATGGCTGCTTCTCTTTCGCCTCATCAAATTCTTCAATAATATTTCTATTTTCTTCGAAATATCCAGTTTTAATGGCATAACCTATCAAAATAGCTTGCAATAACACTACCCATATCACATATTTCTCCATTTTTAAACCCACAAATAGAGCTCAAATATTGCACGCAGATTACACTGATATATATGTGCTCACTTATATAATTTTTTTTCTGTACATGTATTAATTAGATTTTTTTTTAATTGCAACTTGCACTAATATACATAGTTTGATGTATACATAATCATTATTTAGTTAGGCTTTTTCAAAGTTGAATCTTGAAACAGGAAATACATTTGTTTAAGCAACACATATCCACAAATTTCAGAGTGTAGGGAGTATAGTATTTTATAAAATTGCACTGTTTCTTGTCTCATGACTTTAAAAAGACTAAGAAAATTGGCTTTATAACCTGCTCGCTTTCCCGAGTCTTATTTTATGTTATTTTGGATCTCTGTAACAACTTTCTCGATAATTCACTATTGTTATATTTCATCTGTCCCACGAATCTTGACACGTTTTTCTTTTTGGGCCGTCCCACGAATCTTGACACATTTATATATTATTTATAAAATTAATGATCCTAATAACGATTTATGAGGTATTAGAATAAAATAAATGTCTAAAACAAAAAAGATAATGCTAACGATGGCTAAACGTGAGTGGTGCTCACATAAGGTATATAGCATAACATTCCTCATATATATATATATATATATATATATAGCTCACCGTCCAGACGACAACCCCAAACTTAGATTTTTTTTTTCCAAAATGTTCATTTACTTATTATTAAGACTTTCAATTTGTTTAAATGTTTTGAAGTGTTATTTAATAAATAATTATTATCAAATTTTTAGTTAATTATTCATTAATAATATGATTTTAATATTATATATATGTAATTGTCGTTGTGGATTGATGCTAGCCAAATGAATTTAATTCATTTCTCATCATTTTATAACAATAAAATAGAATTTAAGAAAATATGTGACTAGGTTGGCCCGACCATCTTATAGTCCGAGAGAAACTGAGTTAGGCTTGATAAATTGCAATCCGATCAATTTTCTGGCCAACCTTACCCGGCTGATGAGTTCCAGCCTAGCCCAGCCTGGTCAATTTGCCACCTAAAAGTGGCCTAACACCATGATTTAATTTTTGGTGTTCATTTATTAATTATTTAATTTTTAAAAAATATACAATAACAAGTGTTAATGTGATGTCACAAAGCCTCGAATTCGTGACTAAGTAGCAGCAACACTTAGAGCTCTGTTAGGTCTCGGAAGGTCAGGATAGGTGTATGGGGGGAGGGAATACACCTATAGGCTATTTTTCAAAACACAACACAGAACAATCTTTAGACTGTTGAAAGAGTTAAAGAAAACTTTAGTTACAAAGGTTGAAGAGTGATACTGAATCTCTCTTTAGTAAAGAGATATCAGTTAGGCGCAAGACTTTAACTGATATATGTGAGGCTTCAGTCTTGTTGTAAAACAGAGGAATGTTATGAATCTTACTGACTATCCGAAAATTTATCAGTTAGACTAATAACACTGGCAACGGAAAACTTTTCTTTTGAAATAGCCTTTGTGATTAACATGTTGTCAGGTTAAGGTTTCACTTTGCGATTAATCAGTTTCAGTTAAAGAGACGTTTGTGCACAGATAAGAAAGTAAAACTAAAAGCGATAAAAGACAAATGATTTTTACATGGTTCAGAACAAGTTTCTACGTCCACGGTCAGTTGATCACACTAACAAACACTTTGGGCTTGTGCTTACGGGTGCACAACAAACCTTACAACTGAAAATTTAATTTTCAGTACCAACACACTGGTTGGATTTCTCGCTCACTCTTAGCACGCTAAGACACCACAATGCCTTTGCTAGCACTGGCTAAGATCTCTTGGAGTCAGAACACTGGTTTGAACTCCGCGCTACTCAAACACTCTTTTCGCTCAGTTGAAATGAGGTTCGAAATACCAACTAGATCACAGAGAACAGGCTATCTGTAATCGGAACTTAGGCTTTGGATATACAGTGTATTTGCCTAAGGATCTAAGATAATGTAGGTAATCAGTAGTCTGATTTTGGCTTTGTGTATTCTCTTCTTCGATTCAAAGTTTGATGGCTTTGAATAGCTGAGTGGCAATTTCGGCAGCGCTTCAGCTTGTGCTTTTGAATCGGTGAAGATTGAAGTGATCCTCGAGCTCTATTTATAGGAGAGGTCTTGAATAGATCCATTGGCGGAGATGGTCTTCAAGAATTCATCCGTTGAGAGAGTAATTTGAATTTGGCCTGAGGCTTCAATCTTTGAGGTTCCTTGTTTGGTGAGAAACGGCGTCTTGGGTACAAGAGGTAAGGCGTCTCTGAAAAGGTAATCACCAAAAAGGAATGTTCTGCAGAGAAGAACGATCCTCTGTATATATGCATTTAATGCGGATGTACTTGGAGTGCGTGGCTTCCTTTGAATTTCTAGAAAATCAGTCCGAGGAATAATGTCAACTGATAGTTGACTTTAGTTACAGTCCGCTAAATCCACGTAGACAATATTCATGAATCAGTTATGACTGATTCTTCGGTTGAGAAGCTCGTTCAATCAAACATCCGTATTTGACTATGTTCTTCAGTCTTTAGTCTTCAGTCATCCGGTCTTCAGAACACTAAACAAACTAGAAGGAGAACTCCAATACTTGAGTTCGAAATTCTAGTCTATTACAAAGAAAACCTAAGGATTTTGGTATCATCAAAACAAGGGCTATGATATTTCATTAAGTTCCCAACAATTTCCCCATTGGGCTTATTTAGTCTATTCTTTTATTCCTTTTCTTTTTTTTTTCTTTTTTTTTATCATTATTACATTTAGTCATTGGGCTTATTTGAACCTTGGGCCTGAAGCAGGAATGAAAAATTCGGAGCCCGACTAATTTTTGGGCTGACCTGATTATGTAAAATTGGCCTCATGGATCGGGTCGGGGCGGACGTTTTGACGCAACTCCAATTGTCGGTTAAAAAACATGTGCAAAATAAATAAATAAATTAATAAATAATCGTTTATATCAATGAAAAATAGTAGTAGTAAATTTTACATATGCATGCCAACAAATGCAACTGATGCCGGCTCATGTAAATTGTACCTAGAAAATATTTATTAGTAATTGTACATGAAAATGCAATTGTTAAATAATCAACATTTTCTGACATGCTATTATACACACGATAAATATATATGTACATATATAACCGGATGAAATAAAAAATTGTTTTAAGCTTTAAGATGAATCCATCACTTTTTCGGTCGAATTTCATGATTTTGGGTTCGAATTTGATTAGGATAAAAAATTCATTGTTTTTTAGTTAATCAATTTATTGAACAATACTTATAAATTTACCCTACACCGAATAAATAAATTATTTCATTACAATTAATTATCACGATTCCCACGCTAAGAATGATTCCCATGTACACATTTTCCTATTCATACATGTATATCGTTATGTAAATATTTATTTTGTATATATAATATTATTTGAAGGGTGTTTGGCTGGGATCATAATTTTTTTAAAACAGCCCATAAGCTTATTTAAAGTATTTGAAAAAAATAAGCTCTTAAACAGCTCTAAAAATAAACTCTTTAGAAAATAAGTTTCTCTATCTCTAATTTTTTGTTCACAATTTAATATATAATAATCATTTTACAATTATTATTCAACTATAATTTATTATTTTTATCATATATCACTTTAAGTTCATCTCTCTAGCAAAAATTTCTATTTTTAAAAGATCAATTATCCAAACACTTTGACAATTGAAAAACTTTTGAAAAACTACATCTTATAAGTTTTTGAAGCATCTTATAAGTTATTGAAGTTTATAAACTCTTTAAAATAAGCTTAGTCAAATATCAAAGATACCAGATAATTGTGTGAGTCGGATTTTAACGTCAACATGAAATCCGAAGAAAATAGAAGAAATAATTTAAGGAATCAAGAAAATAATAATAATAATAACTTATTAATCCTACACACGAGACTAAGATCCTATTTATATGTCACAAACTAAACTTAATACTAAAGCCCATTAATCAGGATAACTGAGCTCAAGTCCTCTTAGTCTCTGTGTTGATTTCAATTTTGATATTCTATTTTAATCTGTAACAAATATTGGGAACAACTAACTAATAAATACTTCATCCGTCTCAGCTTTTAGCATCCAACTTTTCTTTTTTGGTCGTCTCACATTTTAGTATCCATTTCTATTTTTAGTAAAAGTAGGTGGGGCCCTCACTCAACTTTAATTATTTTAACTCTCACATAAAATGTGAAACCTTTATTCCACTCACAACATATCAATCACTTTATTAAAACTCGTGCCGCTCTCAACTGGATACCGAAAGCCGAGACGGATGGAGTATTAATTGTTAGTTTTGAGTCATAAATCAATTATGAGACTCTTAAGCTTCTTTCTCATCATCGAACCTTATAAAACTGAGAGAAACAAAGGTGATGCACAAAACTGCCCACATCAAATTGTAATTTACATATGTTATTGGCAAGCTACAATAACAAAAGTTTATCTAGTATACAAATCACATATAAATTGTAGATTACTGACATTACATACAATTAAAAATTTAATTTCCAATTAAGTTAGGCAGATGTTGCCAAATTTTCTATTATCTTCTGAATTATGAGAGACTATTATGAGGAGGAAATTGCTTCGTTGCTAAGTTTTGTAACATGTACAAGGACATAATCAAGTGTAGACGTAGCAATTTGTAATTAAAGTTTAAAAGTATGATTTATTGGTAGAATGAGATGACCTAAGATGAAAAAAATTTGAAAATTTTATTTTCAACTATACGCACATAATTTTCAAAATAATAGCAATATAATTACATTATCATCAATATCCTATTCACCACTTAAATACGTGCATTAATACGTGCACTGTGACGAGACGAGAGATCAAACACCAAAAAAAAATCTCTTATATTATACTCCCTCCATCCCGCGAAACTTGAGCAGTATTTATTTTCCGGTTGTCCCGCGAAGCTTGAGCACTTTACCTTATATGATAATTTTTTTTTTAATTTACATTTTCATTTTTTCACCTACCACACTCAACACACAAAATATTACTCCTTCCGTCCCACTAGAATTGACACACTTACATTTTTTGTTAGTTCCACTAGAATTGACATTTTCCTAAAATAATATGTGGTCCATACTTTCTCTACTCACACAAAATAAGTGGACCCTACCTACTTTACACTCTTAACCCTTTATTCTTAGGAGAATGTATTGGTTTGTGATTCTGTTGGATTTTTTTGAACTTTAAAAAGTCCATGGATTTTCGTGAATTTAGGAAATTCATAAACTCTATGCAGAATTTGACTGACTTTTTTTTATTGATTTTCATGGATTTTCATCGACTTGATAGGAATTAGGAAGACAACAATCCAACTGAAAATCAAATATATGTATATTCATATTCATATTCATTATAAAATTAAAGCTATCGAATTTATAATATATGCAGCAATATTGTTTCTGAAATTGGTGAAGGAGATTAATAAAGTTCTGATTTGTGAATGATTTAGAAGATGTGAAGTGAAAACAATGTTGTATGTTGCTAAATAATTATTCTGCCTCTGTTCGTGGTAGTCCACCCCATCAATCTTGTTAGCAGATTCCCCAATTTTACTTCTTGGTCTGGTGTGGTTACGACCCTCACCTCCCTGATAATTTGTCGTATATAGCGCCTCCTAGAACCCCATGATGTCCATTGATGAACTCCATCTCTTCACCAGGAACAACAGATCTATATCAACCCAGATATCTATCAAGACTAATATCTCTTTCTGGCCGAGAATATGAACCAACAACACGACGTGACCAAAAAAAAAACCTACCTCTTTTTATTTATTTTATATTTATTTCTCATTGTGATAAAAGAATCCACAGAAATATCGTGTGATGAGATGAGATTTATTTCTTTGTATTTTTGCAGGAGAATTCATCAAAATCTGTGGAGTTTTAAAATTCACATATTTTTGAATAACTAATAATTTTTTAAGACTTTTTAAAATCGATATTGAATACCTCCAAATTTTTAAAGACTTTTAAAAGTCTTGATTTAATACCATCAAACTTTCAAAGTCCAAAAAAATTCTACAAACTCTACAACCAATACACCCCTTAATCTCCGTGTTCAATTTAAAATGTCAATTCTAATGGGACGGATGGAGTAATACAACACTGAGATTCCATAAATTAAATAGTTCCTACTTTCAACTGAAGTCATAAAATTCGGTTTGAAAAATGAACATGACAGAATATAATGTGAAGTTTAGAACATAAAATATGCTTTCTCAAAAAAAAAAAAAAAACGGAACATGCTTTTAACTACGTGTTGAACTAAGACAACAGCAGCTGTAGAAGATTCTCGAGAAGCGAGATATTTTTTCAAAAAAAAAACCAATGTTTACCTGCAAAGTAACGTCTCCCTTGACTCGTGTTCCGTGCGGTTCTCTCGACGTGTCAGAATCTGATTCGCCCACTGCACAAAACCAGAGCCCAGTAACTGTACCAACGGTCAGAACAGCTGGACACTTGTCTCTTTTCCTCCCCTTTCTCACTAATCAATCCGTAAATCACTCGAAAATGATAAATCAAAGCTTAAGCGCCGAGATGATTATACGAGGTAATATCTTCTTCTAACTTTTTTCATGTAACAAAAAAAAAATTATACTTATATTTATTGAGCTAATAATAGAGTATTTAGTGTATAAAGTTAAAAATTTTGAATTTGAATCAGATTTTTAATTTTTTTTTAAATAAGGAAATACTAGTATTTTCTCAATCTCATTAATGATGGTTCAATTTGTTTCGGTACAAAAATCAAGGAGAATGTATAAATCAAATAAAAATTAATAAAATTCACGTATTTTTTAAAGTTAAATAATATTTTTATGAAAATAAGTCATCTTTAATGGGACAATTCAAAAAAAAAAAATCAATCATATTTAATAGGATGAAGGAAATAGTTATTTTAAATTATTATACTCGTATAAAAATACTTTACACGAATTTTGTGTGTAATCAAAATTATTTACACCATTATAAAAATTTGTGTAACAAAGTAATTACACAATTACACAAATTTTAGTGACACATAATATTCGTGTAAATCTTTTAAGTGTGTGGGAAAATAATAATTTAAAATTATCACTTTTATATATTGTTATATATATAAGTATATATTTATAATTTTCTATTACTTATAATTATCATTAGCTAGTAGGTAATCCTGCCAAGTGCCAACTAAACGTTGGATACGGCGTCGTATCACCCCAGCTGTCTCTCCTGTCTCCTCCACTCGATCGCCAGTCTGTACTGCTCGGGCAGCTGCCCGTACAACCTAGCCGCTGCCCGAATCTCAATCCCTCCCCCCAAATCCGCCTATATATAAGCTCCACACTCTCATTCCTCTCTCTCTCAGCTCCGCCGTTAAATTTCTCTCTCTCATATCTGCATTTCTCTCTCGCTCTAGCACTCACCGCCTCACAACTCAACTCGTTCAATTCCGCTCCTGCTGAGCAATGGCGGTGTTCAAGGCTAGATCTCTCATGGTCGCGGCGGCGATTTTGGCTCTCGTAGGAAACGCTGTGGCGCAGGAGGCCCCGGCGCCTGCTCCTGCATCCTCCGCCGGAGTGGCGGCGCCGTCGTTCGCGGTCGGCTGCGCTCTCGCCGTGGCGTCGCTGGTGTTCGGATCTGCGCTCCGGATCTGAAGTTCTTTACTGCATGCGTATTAGTGAGTGGTGTTTATAGAGCGACTGTGGTTTACTTAGGGAATTTTATGAGTGTTTGTGCAGATCTGCTTCGATTTGTGATGGAGTTTGATTTTTAGGCGATTTGTGTTCGATATACATTATTTATTTACTCCTTTGTACGTATTTGGCATTTATATTAAGGTATTTAATTTTTTTTTATTACTGTTTTGAGTGTGAATTTCGATTTCGATTTACGGTTTCGTCCAATTTAATTTTAATTGAAAATTCAGCTTAGTAAATATATTTCGTATCTGAAACAGCTTTTTGTATATCAGAATTACAAGCTGCGATGATAATATACGCCACTTTTTGTTTTGCATGGAAATTATTTACTTTAATTTTAAGGTTTGAATAAAATTATGAAACCATATGAGTTGTGAATTCGGAGTCGCTTTTTGTCTTGATCGTGATTTGCCAACTGCCACAACGGATTCGTCGAATTTGATATGTCGATATCTCAATTATTTCTTGTGATCTTCAATGTTAATCTAATTTGAGCTAAGAAGGTGAAATCTAAGTTTTAATCGAAGCCAAATTTCTTGCATGTTTGTTATACATATTCATCAGGAGCACCCAATAAATTTGAGAAAAATTAGTACTAATGTAAAAATGCTTTCATCTAGAGGGAGAAAAAAAATAGAGAGAGAGAAAAGAAGAGAGAGAGTTTGGGAGTGGGTAGTGCTTTTTTTCTTTTTTAATCTACTTTTGAAGTGTTCCTACTTTTGCTGAGCTAAAAATTCTTAACTGAAACACCCTTTTAGTTTCTTCTACAGAAATAGTTCAAATTTTCTTCATGTTCTTTAATTTCATCCTATTTATTCTTAAAAATTCGACCTTTTAATAACTCTTTTGTTTTAATAATTTATTAATATTTTGTTCCTTTTTTCCTAATAATGCTAAACTTTTAATCTTAACATCTTAATAATTGTTTCACTTTCTGTCCTAAAAAGAAATGGATATACTCATAGAATGAAAAATTTAGAAAAAATCAAAAGCAGACATTTGAATTTGTGTATAATATCATCAGCCGCATTAATTGCTGCTTTGATATTTGGTGGAATGTATCGTTCACGAATTGATTGAATTAGGATAAAAGCTTACTTACAACTTTCTTCTTTCAATAAATCTATTACTTTCGTCCCTTTCATCGATCCTATCAAAAATTATCACTTTCATTTTGATCATAATTTCTCTTTTTAACTATAACTACTTATTTTTATATAATCTCTCAATCAATTTAACTATAATAACTTATTTCCATTCGTCATAATTTCCCTTTTTAACTAAAACTACTTATTTCTATATAATCACGCAATCAATTTAACTATACTAATAACTTATTTCCATTCAACACATAGTCTACCAACTTTTTTTAAAAACACGCATCATGTACATCCATACTATGGCAATTACAAACTAGTTCACTAAAAAAAATTAATTTATTTAATTTATTTTTTTAAAATATAAATAAAATTAAATTATTTTAATGCATTGTCTATATTATATCTATTTTAATAAAAAAATTGCATTTAAAAAAAAATTACAAAAAATAATTATAATATGAACAAGACAATAATATAACTATTTTTCATTTTCAAAAATAAGTTAAATAAATAAAAAAATTTCCTATTTAATTAATTTGTGAGTCACCACAGTCTAGAATCGACTTTTTTTTTAGGTAGTAAAGGAGGGAACATCATTTTTTTTTATATAATTAGATTTATTTGGTTGTTTATCTTCGTTTTATGCTAGTTCTAAATGCCGGATCGTGTTTTCCTAAAGGAATGATTAGATTAACTATTTCTCTTTTGAGATAGTTCGGAAATAAATACCCAAAACACACCCATGAATAAGATGCTTTTAACAAAGCTAACATAGCATTCAAATTATGTGCTTAATTTTCCATCACTACAACTTTTTTGTTTTTGTGAAATATAATTTCACCATCTCATTTTTCATCTTCCATTAATTTTTTTACCACCTTTTTTTTTTCTTCAATTTAATTTAATTTACATACACTGCTAACGCCCTTGAGGCTTTAGCTGTTTCCTAACATTCCTTCTACTCGGAGTCTGAATCGATCACATTTCCCATAGCTCTTAATCCTCTTGGTCTCTGAGAAATAAAAATAAACTATACTAATTCATAACTTAATTTAGAAAAAAAAAACATATACTAAAATTCAATTAATATTTGTAATTTAGTACCTTCTTGGAAACCTTCTTTTCACGGACTTCGTAGCGTTCGAGGGTCAAGTCGCATAGCCATGAGCCCGGACTCACAAGCTGTAAATGCAAGATAAAATTCATTATTCATTATACTACATCATAAAATAATAAAATGGACTCAATAAAATTAAATTATAAAAATCTTAATTCCATTAATGAGCTGTATATTACACTGTTCTTCACGTGAAATAAAAGGAGAAACAAGCCAAAAAAAAAAAAAGCCCCCACCTCCACCTCCAAAAAAATTTAGGCTTGAGATGGGGCTAGTTTGGCATGTTCCTATTAAAATGCAAAATCTTGCCTATTATGAGAGAGTTACTTTTCATATATATATATGTAACTGATCATCTACCCACCGTGGGCATGCATAACGTGCCCACCATGATGTGGCAATTGTAATTATAGTAAGATAATTTTAATTAGAGTAAGATTTATTAGTTATCTTTCCTAATTAAAATTGTCACATCAATGGTGGGCACGTTATGCTTGTCCACGGTGAGTAGGTGATCGGTTCTGTGTGTGTATATATATATATATATATATATATATATATATATATATATATATAGAGAGAGAGAGAGAGATTCATGATAAATGTGATAAATGTATTGAGAATAGAGAATGTTTGAGAAAACGCACTAATAAGTTAATACTTCCTCCGTCCACAAAGAACGTGAGGTGGAGTGGTGGGCACAAGTTTTAAAAAAAAAGTTGACAGATGCGATTTTAGTGTTGAAGGATAGTATTGGCCCCATCAAATTATAAAAATAAAGGTTGATTATTTTTAAGTACAAAGAAGCTTTCTAAAAAAAAGAAAACACACAATTTTTTATGGAGGGAAGGATTATTTATATAAATAAATTAATGTAATGCATGAATAAGCATTCTTAACTGAATTAGGATTAGAAGACGAGATTTTCATTGTATTAGTTAGATACGGCTATTCTTATTCTTGTGTAAAACCTCATACTTCATTATAAATCAGTTGTCTTTGACCAAGAGTAAGAACTAACAAAGAGAGGCTAATAAATTTGGATTAGAAACTAATCAATTTAATTGGAAATTATTTATTAAATCCTATTAAAACCTTAAAGTATACTTCTACATAAGAAAGTATAATAGTCCAACTACAGAAATACAATGTGCCTACCACTAAATACACTTTATTTTTTAAAAAATATATGCACAATTTAAATGGTGACAATTAAAGAAAATATATGCACAATTTAAATGGTGACAATTAAAGACAAGGCCGGTGTGAAAAGAAAATCGGTGTAAAAGCCAAAATAACAGCATTGAATTTGATGCTTTCTCTTGTTCTTCCATTATTTTCTGCCCCCACTTTCTCGATTGAGAAGTTTTGTCAAATATTAAATCAACAAAATTAATAATAGTGGGAAAAGAGCCAATCTTTTATCCACATCGAAGCGACACGTGCAAGCCACGTTGATGGATGTCATAGCCCCCACATGGCTATCACTACCTAGCAATTACTAACCTCCTATAAAAGAGTCACGTCCATTATTTTTGGCCCTCATATGAGGAGCATAAGTTTTAAGAAAATTTAGAAATATATGTATGAAGTGAAAAGAATATCCGATCAAAATTAATTTGTGTGAACGTGAATGAAATATAAAAATATACCCCATATGTTTTAATAAAATTGGTTAAAAAATTGCTGAGTATATTGATAATGAATAAAATGTATATA
Source organism: Salvia miltiorrhiza (assembly GCF_028751815.1). Lineage (NCBI taxonomy): Eukaryota > Viridiplantae > Streptophyta > Magnoliopsida > Lamiales > Lamiaceae > Salvia > Salvia miltiorrhiza. The sequence goes on from NC_080393.1 coordinate 55,719,978, forward strand.
TATAGTGAAGAAATGATGGATAGTGGAAAAAGAATCTCACTTAAAAAAAAAATACTTACTCCGTTTCTTAAAAATATGAATATTTGTGACATAAATTTTAAAAATATTAAATAAAAGTGTATTGTGAGTGAAAAATAGATCACACTTTATAAAAAGTAGAAATGAAAAATAAAGAGATTGTGATAGGATGAATGTTCGAAAATTGAAATGTTCATCTCTTTGTTAGACAGTTTAAAATAACAAAATATTCATGTTTTTGTGAGACGGAGAGAGTATAAAATTATTTGTGATATAAAGTCCTAAAATAGAAAGGAAATTCATTTGGGGAAGGATCAAAAAGAAAATGAAAGAACAAATTTGGGGAATAGAGAGTATATTCTTAAAAAAAAAACAACAACAATATTTATTGTAGATGAAAGGAACATATTATAATTTGATTTGAATAGCATAGTAATACACATTACATAAATATAACTTACGTCTTTGTTTGAGAGCAAGACTTAGAAACTATGCCTTACAAATAATTACAACTTTCAACACATGTATAATAAATCATAGCCAGATTTTCGCATCCGAAATATAATCCTTCCCCATTATTTATTTTTTTTTTTTTACTTGGGGGAGTTGGGGAGGGAAAGCAGTGGGGTTCGAACCCGGAACCTCACTGTTCACACACTGGAGGTCGCACCGCTTGGTGTCCCCTTGAGGACATCCTTCCCCATTATTACTCATTAAAAAAACACAGATTTCACTTACTCAATCAGCATTTTCGTTCCAAATATAAAATTTCTTTTAAAGCATTAATCGAATTCGAATTCGAATTCAAATTACATATATAGGAAACAAAAAGTTAAAATCAAGTGTGCTCAATCTGCAAAGCATTATTCCCTACTTTGACTCGATGAAAAAGGAACTTCAAGTGCAGAAAGCAAAATCAAGAAAGAAGCAACACGCAATTTCCTACCAAACGCAATACCTAATTAATTACCTGCTAAATTAATTTACCAAATTCGTAATTTGACATTCAATAATAAATAAATAAATTAAAAGGCACGAATAATTGAGGGGAAAAAACGCAAAAAAAAAACTCACATTGAGTGTGCGCTGAATCAACTTAGCTCGCTTCTTGGGCCGTTGAGGGAGCTTAGACCCTTTAATCGCCATGAAATCCTCCTCCTTCTCCTTGTTCGTCAAGGCAATCACAAACTTGGGCCACACCGCGGCGGCTGCCGCTGCGGCGTCGCCGTCGCCCTTTTTGATATCTTGGGCGTTCTCCGATGACCCAGAGCCACCGCCGTGGTGGTGGTTGGTGTCATGATTGTGGTTGCTATTATTGGTCTTATTATTTTGGTGTTGGCTATTAGCATTATTGCTAATAGATGTGCCTTTTCTTTCACCTCTATCCGGAGAGGCCAAGCCCCTCACTCCATTGCTATTCCCTCTCATACCAATTTCTCTCTCTGAATTTCTAGCAAAAAATAACATATATGCATCAAACGCCATTTTCAAGATTTTACAAAAAATAAAAAAACAGTATCATCACTATCTCAAACACATCAAGAAAAATTGACAGCACAAAAGAAAAAAGTTACACTAGTAAAAAAAAGGAAAAAGAAAAAGAGTTTTTTCATGGAGGGGGGAGGGAAATTACTTGAATACCCTTGGGCGATTGGTGATGCGTAGAAAATGGGGGAGTTGTTGAGGGAGGATGTGTGTGGTTCTTGTTTTGAGTCAGCTTTTATATTTTAGAGGGAAAAAGGGGTCAAGAATGAGGCCTGTGTGTGTGTTGGCCAAACATGTGCAGCTATGGATGAGAGATTTGTGCAAAATAAGGGGAAAATAAAAGTGAGCGTACGGTGATTTTATGGGAGAATTTGGGCCATTGATTGGAGTTTTACATGATTCATTAAACGCAAGCTGCTCAAACAAAACAAGATTACGTGTCCTAATCTAAAAATATGGATGTAACAATAAAAAGCAAATATAATTTCATTGGAAAAGAAAGACAAATAGGTGGCCCACATTCCAAAGTCCCAAAAAAGACTATCGCACATTAAATGGAAAAAAGGGTAGGTTCGTTCAAAAGCTTTAGCGGTGATGGGAATTGTGGAGCTACTAACACCAGAATTAAAGTAATTTAATTTATGCATTTAGCAGATACTAATGATAATGATAAAATTCTATAGTGATGCCACAACCAACAAAATAGTAGATCAAAAGGAAGGGGGCCAATTTGGGTTATATCAATTCTTGATTTCACTTAAAACATGAAAGCTATTTTTTATTTTTATTTTTAATCTTCACCAGAAGAATGAAGATCATCATCTTCTTCTGAAGAAACATGCAGCTTTGTGAGTAAATTAAATGAAAATCTACAGGAAAAATCTCATCCTCGTAACAAAAAAGTCATTAAACTCCACACGAGAAATATACATATATTTTCTGATTAACCATTTTTATCCAATTTTATGGAGCATTTATCAACATTTTCCTTTAATTCAAATCAAAACTTGAACATACCCAATTCCACTTTCCTCAATGGAGCTAAAAAGAAGAGAACTATCAATCAATCATAAAGCAAAAATCCCCCACGCGAGTAGCACGTGATACCCAAACCGCGATTGAAGAACAATTCACACAATTATTCTTCACGAAAAAAGAAAAAAAAAACAAACAAATGAAGAAAAAAACGTTACCTGAGAATTCGACGAGACGGCGAGGCGGGGCGGTGGCGGAGGTTCAGATAGCCATTGGTGATGTTGGGAGGATTTGGGATCGGATTCTTGGTAGTGTTGTTATTATTGAGAAGATCCGACCTAACGACCCGCCGGTCCACGCGAACCGCTGCCCGCTGAGATGGATCCGAACCGGCCGGGTCCTTAGTAGTCGCGCCCTTAACGTGGACCTTCATACAGCGTAATCTTTTTCGGTTCCCCCACTGCAGCACGAAGTCCGACGACGTCGTAGCGGCTGACCTGGACACTGATCTGTACAGCAACCCGTCTCTATTGGTTGGATGAGAATTCTTCCTCTCCATCTCGATGCTTCGTGCACCTCTGCACATTCACGAAAACAAGCCGTTTGATGTTAATCTGAGCTCTGATTGAGAAAAAAAATTATACAGCGTCGATGTGAAAACGGAGGAGCGGAAACCACTCGGAAGTTCGGAATTGTGCAATAATTAGCCAATTGCAGAGAGAGAGAGAGAGAGAGAGAGAGAGAGGGAGGGAGAGAGAGGAAAATAAGACATTCCAGAATTAAAAAAAACGACGGAGAAAGAATGGCTCATGATCTAAATTCTGCTACAATTTTGGGGGGAAAAAGATAGATATACACAGAAAGAGAAACCACCAAATTTTGACATAATTGAACGAAAGGAATGGGCTCGATTTCATCATTATTCACGATGAGATTTTTATTTTATTTTTCAGGAGAGGAAAAAAGTGTGAATGTGGCTTGGCTTTGCATTCTGAGCAAAATGGCTGAGAGAATATAGTGTTCTTCACATCTGAAGCTGAAATGTTTCTACAGACGCAGAAAATTTTACTTGAAATTTTCAAAAACAAATGGATTCCAGAAAGTGATTTTGGTGAATTATTCACTGATGCAATCACAGGAACGAGGAGAAAGAAGGTAAACAAAAAAAATAGCGGAATTTTACCAGAAACTTTTGTGGCGAAAACTGTGGTGAAAGATAAACTGAAATTGTGAGAACAGAAATATTTCCGAAACAGTAATTGCGTTACCGGCGAACTTCAATTCTGTTCACTGCACTCTGTTCTTCCGCAGATAATCCAGATTTTGCTTCTGCTTCCAAAGATAAGATAAATCAGCTGACAGAATCATTCGAATCTGCAATTGCGAGAACAGAAACTTCAAAAGTCGGGATGAAAATTCAACGCTCGTTTTTTGATCTCTCCCGAATCGAAGAATCAAATTACCTTACGGTATCTGGATTTCGAAGCCAAGCATTCATATCATCGTCTCAAAAGCGGTGAACAGAAAACCATATCTGCTGAGAAAATGCATCCAATTCACAGTAATTCCCCCAGCAGAGTCTCCGAACGCTCGCATGTATCGATTGACGGTAAAATAACAACAAATCACAGCTTCCAATTCGGATCTTCTGAACCAGGAAACTAATCCTATATCTCCAGCACTACCTGTCGAACGAAAATTCCAGATTAATTTCCGAAACAGATGGAAGAAAAATAAACAGAGATGGAGAATACAATTTATCAGAACCTCTGGAGTCAAAAAACTCGTATCAGAAATCCAATCAGAGTACACAAACAATTCCACAATTCTCCTAACAAAATCGAGCTTCGACGCCTTCTCCTTCAACAGCTACAAAAATGCACCTGCAATTCAACAATCACGATTCAAACTTGAACTCAGAAAACTGAGAATTTTATTCCTACGAAACGAGAGGTTTAGATCGTTTCGTATTATCCAATCCTCCACATTTCCACTCACCAGATGCTCACGACAAATAATTTAGAGAGAGAGAAAGAAGCACTTTCAGCTTCTTCGCCTCCGCCTTGTGAAACGATGAATGAAAAAGAAATACGAAATTACTCTTTTTTCTTCTTCAAACTACCATTTTTATACCTCCAAAGTTTCTCAAATTCAATCTGTGGCCGTTGAAAAAAAATCGACGGTGTAGATGGCTTCTCATTTTGGCTGTGTGAGACGTCGTTTCTGTGTCCCACATAAGAGACTAGAATTCGATTAACGGCGTCAAATGGTGTGACGGAATCTAATTTTCCGTTAGTTTCGCCGTTTGTATTTTGTTATTCAATTAAGCTTTTCGGCCTTTTCTCACGTCGACCGGTTGCGGTGTTGCACTCGAGTCTGTTTGGCCGAGTTTATAAATTTTTTAAAATATATTTTTATTTATGAAAAAAATTCTTAAGAAGAGGTAACACAAAATTTAAGAAAAATATAGAGTGTGTTGAAAGTGAAAAAAACGTTATTTAAATATTGGAAGAAATGAAAAAGTATTGTAAGTATAGTTCAAAAATAGATAAAAAGTTTTTTTGTAAACGTCCCAAAAGAAAAAATAATAAATTCTTTTATAGATGAAGGGAGTAATTTATTTAGGTGTTTGATAAAATAAGGTTCTAAAAATTTATAAGTTGTAAAAATAAACTTTAAGAGCTTATAAGATCTCCCAAAAAATAAATTACTCTATTCCAACTTATTTTCTCATTTTCTTATAAGAAACACTTATTTTACAAAAATAATTCAACTATAATTTTTTATTTTCATTATATATTATTTTAATTTCATCTTTCTAACAAAGATTCTCTTTTTAATTAAAAAAATTATTTCTAGTTTACAATCTCAATTATCCAAACATTTTTATAACTGATAAGCTCTAATAAACTATAGCTTATAAATTGTTGAAACATCTTATAACCTCTTTAAAATAAGTCTACTCAAACACCCACTTAACTTATTGCTAAGCTAACTATGGTTAGTTTGTGTTTAGTACGGTTATGTCAGGGCTCGTGTCGTGTAAAAGATGGATCTTTTTTTAATTTTATTTTTAAAGATTTTGAATCGCAAATTTAATTAAAATATATTGGCATTATCTATGTTACTGTTTTTTGATTTTTATAAGGCTATGTTATTGCAGTGAGTTTTGGCCCCGTCAGATTCAACCATATGTTTTATTATAATTGTCCAGATTTATATTGAATTTTAAGAATCACATTCAGATTGATTGCAGTGTTAATTTTGTCGAACATGAATCCTATGCACTACAGATATATCAACTGAAAAAGATAAATAAGACAAATTCCATCCATCTTTATATAAACAAAAAAGAAATAGTTACTGTTACAAAATTATCTAAGTATAGCAAAATCAAATTTCATTATATTTAACCATACCAGCAAAAAAATAAAATTAACATCAAATAAACCACTTGCTAAATAATATAGTCTCTAATGAAAAAGTATCAATATCATGAAATCTAAAACCCCAACACAGTAAAATTCAGAATAAACCACACTTTTAGGCGTGGTTCTTAATCAAAAGTAATGAGTTCGAATCACACAAATACATAGCAACTGCAAAATTCGCTAATAAAGGTGTATTTACTTTAAAGTATACGCGATAAACTCCATTTACTATCTTATATCTTGTTTGCTTTAGCGTAATAAATGTCTTTATTTATAAAAATAAATAAGACAAATTCCATCCATCTTTATACAAACAAAAAAAAAATGCTTACTGTTACAAAATTATCTTACTATAGCAAAATCAAATTTCATTATATTTAACCATACAATAAAACAAATAAAATTATAATCAAATAAACCACTAGCTAAATAATATAGTCCCTAATGAAAAACTATCAATAGCATGAGATCTAAAACTAAAACACAGTAAAATTTAAAATAAACCACACTTTTAGGCGTGGATCGTAGTCAAAAGTCATGAGTTCGAATCAACACAAATAGATAGCGGTTGCAGAATTCTCAAATAAAATTATAAATATGTACGGCATTATTTACAGAGACTACAACCAGTTCAACAATAAGGAATAAGACTGATTCTAACCTGTGCATGGAGGAAATTTTTCTTTATAGGAGAGGATTAGAAGGTCAAATCGATCAATATATATATAAAGAGGAATATTAACCAAAGGCATTTAGGATTTTTACGCGACTATCAAGCGCTGAAGCCCCCTTTCAGAGAGCTCCAAGGGTTAGAAGGGAAATTGGTGCAGGCTTGGGAGGATGCTTCGGCCATCTGCTCTACGTTCACGCCTGCATTGCAGATATTGGCGATGGAACGCATGTGTTTCATTCCGTATTGGGATAGAGATCCACATCGAGTCTCAAATTCTCGAACCTGTACAGCAGATCAGCATTGTGTGCTTTCTTAGTAAGGCGACTAGCATGGAAACTCATAGTAAATGGACAAATTTGAGGTTCGTGTCACGCTTCTCATACGAGTAACAGTATGGCCCTAAATGATTCTTCTAACAATTTAACCATTTATGTAAAGAAAGAAAAAACTCTGATGATTTAAGTACTGTGGTAGTAATTGTAGGCTTGTAGCTGAATATAGAACCAAAGGGTGTTGATTGATGATATATAACACTGACAGGAATAATCAAATACATGTAAAAAATTGGGGGCAAATTTATGAGAAATTTACCAGCAATTTAAGGCAATTCCAGTCATCAACAAGAGGTTCTCCAGCAGGTCGAACGGTGTTAAGCACTTTGGGGCCCTTCTCAATTCCGAAAAGAAGTTTCCCAATAAGTTTAATACTGTTGTCTACGTGTGTTCGGTGAGCCATAGCTTCAGCAAGCTGCTGTTGGGATTCAAATTTCCTCGTCGAGCCTTCAGGAGCCTTACTGAACTGCCAGAAGGGATCGAGAACACATTGATCAACGAAAAGTTTGACCATAGAAACACTAACTGGATATTGTTTCTTAGGCTTAGTGCTTGCTAGGATCACTTTTGGCTCAATCCGCCTCTCGAATGTACGTATATACATCCCTAGATCCATGCAAACATTACAAGTGTATAACATGGTATTAACTACAACTTCACAATTACTTAATTGATCAATTAAAAAAAATAAACTGTAAACTAGCTGTTTTCCACATACAGCCAGCATAAATAATCTCTGTTTATCCACTACATGATCAAAAATCACCTCTATTACTATTTACACAACCATCAAAGCCTAAATAAATACTATGAGGGTTAAACCACTGATCTCGCTACTTAAAAACAAGAGTTCGATTCAACATACCTTGTCCCAAAAATGTAGAAGATCAGCATCCCGCTGGTTAACAGCTTTGGAAAATGGCCACAGAGAGTTATCACTCAAGAAAGTGAAGTTATCATTTGCAGGATTTGTACCCATGTACAAATAAAGAGTATCCAAACTTTGCTTCAGATCACCATATTGCATGACATGGGAGCCATAATGAGAATTTTCAGCAGCAGTTCTCATCTTCACCTGCATATTGCAATATTACGCTGCCCTCCATTAGTAAAAATCACGAAAAATGTGCATATGAGAAACTCAATTCAAGCAAGATTGGTAAAAACATCATTGATGTCTGAATGCATCATCAATTCAAAATAATGCAACACCTGGTGCCAGGAGGACAATGTAGCTAAAACACATTCTGTTGAGTCTCGACTCAAGGATCACGCTAGAACATGGTGCTCTATAAAGACACATGACTCAAACATGATCTTACCAGCTGATATTGTTGCCTCAAAGTTTCTGTGCGTAGATTGTGCGCGTCACTGTTCATGATGGCATAAAACAAACAATAATTAGCAAAATATGTGAAACACAACCACCTTCAGATCACATGCCTGCCTTTCAACTTTGCTTTACCATTGGGAGCCATTAGAAGTTAAAGGTAGGAGGTTGCATAGTGAAACTGGTCTTTTGTTTTGAGTGAATTAATAAACATGCCATTTTGAAATGTAAAAGATCATTTAATTTACTTCAACTATTATAACTCGATCTGGGTCATAAATAACTAGATGAAGTTAGAGCAATAGCATACCTGTCCTCCATCCAGGCAACACTATACAGATCACCTAAGCAAGTTTCATATTCAGGGGGAGGACCCGGAGAGTCTCCCGGACAGTACGTTCCCCAGCTACTCTCTTCTGCATTTGCTGCAGTGGTTGCGTATATATTCAAGCCTTCAGGAAGAAGACCTTCAAATATACTTCCAGACTCACATGCTTCAAGGTAAAATACCTAAAAATGACAAAGATCATTAGGTTTGCAAAAGTTACGATTTTACGTGACTGATTTTCTAAATGATAAGAAACAATATTTGATGTACCAAGCTGCTATATGTCCCAGAAGCATGCTTCTTCTTTAAAACATTGATCAGATCATTCGCATAAAGGTAAGGACTGGTAGGCATACCTGAAAACACATAATAGTGTAAGAAATAGTAGTACCCACAGAAATGCATAAAATGGCAAGGACAAAATAGAGATACTTCAAGTTTACCTGCCGACTAGAGATAATTTAAGAACTTGAATATATAAAATGGCATTTTTCGGCTACCTACTTTAACTGAACTCAAGCAATTAAAAGATGACTGCAGATAGATAATGTAGCGAGGAATATACTAACCAAGCACCCCAGGACCACCATGATCGGAGTAATATATGAATATATGATCATCCGGACTGCTGTCCACAACTTTACCACTACCTCCTTTAACTGCAGTTTTGTTCCCAAGAATAACAGCAAAAAAGTTGTCGACAGTAACATCCTCTCCAACATAATCCTGTTTCATGAAAACTCAGCATGCAAAAAATGCAATTAACTCCCAACTAAAGTAGACCAAGGGAGTTTCGACTGAACCTTGGGAACTCCACTGTAGACATCCTCACCATGAGGACTGTTGATAATAACTCCACGCCTTGGATTCTCTTTATTGTAGGCAATGTCATCATACATAAAAACAACAATGTTTTCATCTTTGAGTCCACCTCGTTTCAAGACTTGATACGCATGGCATACATCAGCCTATATTTTACAGTAGTAAGACCTTTATCAATGTCAAAGATAGGACAACAAACCAAATAAGAGAATTATAAATAAATAAATAAACAAATTCACTATTAAGCAGAACGGGAAACACTTCTTGTCATATCAAATTATTCACACTGTCTAACCCACAATTAATTTGGTCCTAGGCTCATTTAAACATTAACTTTTGTTTTGATAGAGTCGCTGCTTAAGTGTTTTACCAAATACAAAAAGATATCTTGATGAATTTTATTTAACTTCATCCGTACACATTCCCCACTGTTGAAAGAATGATTGATTAAGTCCTTTAAACGTTTCAAAAAGAAAGTAGTCAATAACAAAACCTAAAGATGCTTTGCAAAACTTCGACTCCAAGACAACTGTGAAATCATCATAGATAAGCAATTAAACTTTAGTTGTTCAGCAGGGCCCACTTCTTTAACTTGTCAAATACTTAATGTGATGCAAATCATTCCTTAGAATACAACCCTAACATCTCATATTTAGCACATTGTTGCAAATTAGACCCAACATTTCAAAGTCTGGCAAAAATTTCAGAGTATATCTTTTATGCAGCCTCTTAATTCCTGTGATACTACAATGAACCAAAAACAAGCTAATTTATACAATATCTTACCTAACTTCCAAAATACATCATTGTGTATTACTCCAGTAAGCTGCCAGTCTCAAACCCAAAAACAAATAATCAAACACAAGGGAGGACATACACATGTATTTGCATATCAAAAATCCAAATATTCTAGGAGAACAGATACGCTGTGAATTGAGCTCACCAAAGCTTGCCAGATTTCACAAAGTAACATACATATTAACAAATAAAGGAAATCAAACAACAGTACTTTTGATCTTTGACTTAGGATCAATAGCTCGACCAATGGAGTTTGAATTCAAAACATAATGTCAACTGCAGTAATTTCCAAACATATAGCATTTGCTTTTACAATCATACTGTGTGTTTTTATTTTATTTTTAACCAAAACAACCCCGTATCAACTATTAAGCAGAAATATCATCATCACCAAAGCCTATTCTTCCAATTTCGGAGTCAGCCAAATCGACATTTTGTATATAAGTTATACGATCATCCCACACACTATGTGTCCGCCAAATACAGGCGTACAAGATACAATTAGCAAATTTCTCTACGAAGCTGAAAAATCAACATTACTAACAAATTGCTTCAAATTCAAAGCATCAATCAACTCAAAGCTGCAGAAAGGCCTCCGCAAGCTGAATTCAATGCTCCAAAAATAGTGTTGAGACCATCAATTAGCAATATCCGCACACACACACACTAGAGAATGGTGATCACCTGGTGGCGATAATTCCAGTAACCGTTGGAGCCAGCCAGCAGGATAGCCCATCGAGTGCCTACGGAATCGACATCGTCGCCGTCGAAGAAGCGGCGAGCTTCGGAAGGAAGTTTGATGAAATCGCCGCCGTCGGCGAGTTCATCACAGACGGCGAGGATCGAGAGTGTTAGGATGAAGAGTGCAACGGCGGCGTAGCGGATCATCATCTAGCGTCACGGTGAGAAGCTTTTGCATAAATGTCGGACTATTGATTTTCGAATTTGGTAGATTTGGTGTGTGCCTCCTCTGTATTTATATGCGCGTGCCTTCTCTGCTTTTGTTGCTGGTTTACTTAGTCCTATCACCTATGCAAATTATAATTACGGAAATAGAATCTCGCTTGAACGAGTGGGC